>NC_142461.1:93862121-94013636 GCF_049115385.1 Moschus berezovskii | reverse complement strand
GCTGACAAAGCAGGATTGTCATTGATAAGTGTTTATATTGCACTTTAAACTTGCAAAGTTCTTTCTCTGGGTTATTTCTTACCTCAGTTTGGCAGGTAAAGAAACTAAAGCTCATAGAAGTGGTGACTGGTCCAGAGTCATCCAACCAATTAGCAGGGAACCTGATGCTGGGCTCAGCCTCTGAGTTTCTGGGTCATTGCTTTACCCCGTGAATCATGCAGCTTCTCTAGATTATGTTCTTTGCCCCTCACCAACTTCTTTTTTCCAAAGTTAAGCTGACTTCTTTCACAGTGAGCTATAGAAAGCTCTTGTTTCAAAGCTGTAGTACCTTGTTAGTTGACCAGAAATCTGCAAGTAGCTAGGTACGCTTCAATGTGGCACCTGACCTTGGTCAAACCGAGCTGTGGTATGGTGGGACCTGGGGAGGCAGTGGCACTTTTCTGATTGGGCTTTTGGGAAAAGATCAGTGCTGTTTTAGGAATATTAAAGGTCTAAGCATTGGGAAAAAGGAATTTAAGTTAAAATATTGGTTGTTGCCTAAAGGTGATTTTTTAAAAATCAAACTAAAAAAAAGAACGAACAATTTTGCATCTGCAGAAGGGCTTTTGAGAGCTTTTGGCTTCGTTTTCAAACCTCACTAGTTGGGTCAGAGAGGTACTTTCTTGCCAATGAGGCAGAGAGATTTCAGTAAGAATATTGAAAACTTTTACAGTAGAAATTCCCTGAAGAAATCTTACCATCTGTTTATCCTGTTTTTCTTTTATCTTGGTTAAAAAAAATGTTTTTAAATCATTTATTGCCTGTTTGTCTTTAGTTGCATCTGTTAAGTATGCCTGTTTGTCTTTAGTTGCATCTGTTAAGTACAGATATTGGATCGAGATGAGTATCTGTTCACCTGTCTTTACACAGTGGTCTCTGAAAATATTATGAAATTTCTCTGTCGCTCCCCAACCCCCCCTCCAGTGGTGTGTTTCATTAAGAAGATGAGCAGTTGTGTTTAGAGTATTCCATCGCCTGCCTTTCCCAACATACCAAGCAGCCTTTTAGATGCTGATTCGTGTTTGTTGCAGAACTATATGATCCAGGCAAATCGGGAAGCAGCCCTCAGCTTGGCAGGGTGCTCCGAGCGGCCCTCCACTCTCCGAGGGAACGCTCTTCAGCTGACTGAAGCAGGGGAGCTGAGCCAATCAGAGGCCACTTTCCTAGCTCAGTCACCAGTCTGTGGTTAAGGAACGGTTTTGCTTTTTTATGCTCTGTATTGGGAAGGCAGATAAAATGCCAGGTCTGGACTGCCTCTGGGGATAAGCTCACCCTGTGTGGTGTGAATGAATAGCATCTTGCCTGGTACATCCACAGCAGTTGATAAGGCAGGTGCAGTTCTTCCAAACAGGCCTTTTCTGTCTTTACCTTTAGCTGTGGCTTTACCTCTATAGCAGTTTTGGTTTTGCCTTGAAAGAGGTACTCTGGATTATCAGACCTCCATGTATGACAATTTGTACCTGCATGGAATTGAAGACTCGGAGGCTGTAAGTATTTTCATAGATAACTGATTTCCTCTCTCCTCCTCTTCCTTCTCCCACTAACCACCCCCCCGCCACCCGCTTATTTCTTAGGCAACGCAGGGAACAAGGAACTGAAAGCCAACATTATTCGGGTGCTTGCTGGCTACTGTGTGAATGTTCTCGGTCTAGTTTAGAGTTGACTGAAATCATTCTTTATTATATAATTTCTTGTAAAGCAAAAAAGAAATTAGGGGATAGGCAGAGGGATCTAAGTATGTAGTCTGCCTGGATTTATACAGTCCTTGGTCCACGTTTGATCTAACAAGGGATAACTGCTCCTTGTAGACTGCTTTAAACTATGCAGCAAGTGCCTATGTTTTCCAATAGCAGGGTTCACAGAAAAGGCTCATTCATTATATAATACACATTGTTTATGGAGCTAGTGTGAATGGAAGTGCCTCAGCGGTAGCTGTATTCTGTGCTCTCTGGCCCAACAAGCAGTGCAGATCTCCTGCTTCTTTGTTAAGGAAATCAGATGCAAAGGTTGTGGTCACATAACACCCCAGTGCAGAGGCAAGGAATGTGTCCCTAACTCTATCTACCCTGGAGTAGGCTCACATGTGTTTTGGCTTAGAAAACTGGACTCCTTTCCCTCCATCAGTCAGGTTCACGTAATCTATTAAAATCAGGATGAATGTGGTTTTGAGAAATCCCTAAAATCATACCATCCGAAGGCTAGCTTTTGAATCCAGGGTAGAGCTGTTGACTGAGTCTTTTACTATTACTAGTAGTGGTTCTTGATTTTTTCATCAATTATATAGACTGCTTCGGCTTCGGTCATGGGACTTGCTGTGTGGAGACTGAATTTTCTAGGAGTGCAGTGCCATACATGTTGCCACATTTGAAACAGGAATGTGTTATATAAGGTTCTCTGGCTAAAAGACCAAATAAACAGCTTATAACAGAAGAAAAAAAACCCTATGCTATACGTCAGTGCAGACGTATGTATCAAATGATGTGCTAGCCCTGAAAGATAGAAGCCCTCCGTGCCAATGAGGCATCCCATTTTCTTGCCTGTCTGCGTGTGAGCTCTCACTCCAACTCGTTTCCGCAAAGTCTCTCTGCGTGTTGCCCAGCGTGCTCGTAAATTACCAGCCTGTCAGTTTACTGCAAGGGACCATAGTCACAAACGGCGGCTGTGGCTACAACGGAGAAGGTCCACGTTGGCAAGAGGGGTGGGAGGATGGAAGCTGTAAGTGGAGGAGTGGAGTGACCTGGCTTCCTTGGCTGGGTTCTTCAGGGGCCTGATTATTTCTCCTGCCCCTTCTCTCCACACTCCCTTACAAAACAAGTGATGCCTCATTGAATCGCAACTTTTATTCCCAGTCCTTGGTTTTTAAACTTATGTGGATTGGACTTATTACAGAATAAACTGGTGATGTGGGACCCCTGGCTGCTCTGACCAGAGTCAGCTAGGAACGAATGTCTCCGGCACCTTGTTCTCCAGAACTGTGTACATTTCGGAAACACTGGTTCAGAGGGGAGCCATTCTAAGTGGGAAAGCATTCTCCCCCATCTTGATCTGGCCTCCCAGGACGGCCAAGCTCCAGTGTCAGGTGGGAAGTGGCCGAGTGCAGTGATATGAGCCATGGCGGTAGTTGACGGCAGGAATTGCTGGCTACCGCAGTGCCCTACTCCCGCTGACTTGATGGTGGCCAGAAGGCTGAGCTCCTGGGGCCGGGCATGTCCGCGGAGGCCAGGCAGGTGGGAAACCCAAGGAACTGAGAAAGATACCTGGACCATCCTGAGTTAAAAGTAGGGGAGACTTTCCGATGGGTGGGATCAGAAGCATGTCCAATAAATCTGAGGGGGAAGGCAGAGGTGTTCAGAGGGGTGAACTGTCTGTGAATGCTCATTTGAGTTTATTTGTTTTTATAAGGAAGAATAATGTGATGTGTTACCCGAGATGGTGTGAACAAAGCTTCAAGCCAATGGAGAAGACTAGGCCTAAATAGCTGACCCGGTGAAGTGAAAAATAAAGCCACACCTGGAGAGCCACATCCTCTGCAGTCTTTCTCAATGCCAATGCATTTATGGCTGTAAGTGTGGGGTTTGCCCAGATGCAAGCTAAGCTCTCGGAACAGGTCTGGTGGATAGGTGTGTGATGGCCAGCTGCAGGCCGAGAATACGCAGGCACTGAACGCTGAGTATGGCGCTTCTCTTTGGAGGGGTTGGGGAAGCCACCCACAAGTGTCCCAGCACTCTGTGCTGTTGCAGATGTCTTTGTGGGGTGTGCGGGGTTTTACCTGTCACAAGTGATTCTATTCAGTGTGTTCACCCAGTCAGCCTGTCATAAGATCATCTCACCTGGGAACTGATCATTTATTCTGAATAAGAACAAAGCCTTATTGTACTCTGTTAGCACCTCACCTCCCCGTAGTGTGAGAGAGGTTTTGGCACTGAGATGCGAGGCTTTTTCCTAAGGTCTGGTCCAGAGGTAGATAGTATATTCCTGGTACGCTAGATTTTTTGCTCATAACTCTCTGTGTTTTACGTACTGTGTGTATAATACAAAGAGAGAGGAACAGGAGCCGTGCGGAAACACACTTTAGTCTAGGCGTTTTAGACGGGAGTCCTTTGGAACCTTTTTGGGCAAGTCTGTTAACTTCTGCTCTGGTTTCTAAAAGGGTGGTGAAGTGTCAGCATCATTTAGGTTTATAAGGAAGCATTCATACAAAAGACCTTTTGGTGTCCCATAGCCGGGCCCCACACAGTAGTGGAGGTTTCACGGAGAACGTCACGTCACTCCCTTTGTTCCCTTGACATGCATAATGAAGTGTGTAGTGGATAATGTGGTGAGTCCACACCCAGCCCAGGTCAGTTACACCCATCATGAGCAGCCTGTCTCTATATTATCTCCTGTGGGAAGGTTGCCTCATTCCACCTTCCTCGCCCTCGCTAGGTCTTCATGCGGCTCTTAGAACCCAAGATACTTTTCATTGGCTGAGCCCCCAAGATACACAGTGTTTTTTTATCTGATGCACAAGTGATTTTGACAGATCTGCTCCTTGATAAACACATTTTATAAATGGATTCATTGTGTATTTTGATGTTTGTGAAATCAGTATACGAAAAAGATTTTTTTCATGCATCAGGGGTTATTATATCAACAGTAGGAGGGAAGTTCTTGTAGAGATAGTGAAAGAAATAGCTAAGTAGAAAAAGTTACCTAAAATCCACCCAGAGATAATTGCCATTGACATATTACTGTGTATCATTTCAGACTGCTGTTGTATATATGTAAGTATGTCATTCTAAACCTGCTGCTGTGTATTGCATTCTGTGAAGTCCTGTTCTCACTTGATGATATATTGAACACAGGAGGACTAAACTGGCCTGTGCAGGAGGTGCTTTGCAAAATTGAAAGCTCCTACATGGACCTTCTGGAATTTTGAGCATTTTAAATGAAATTCACACTGTTAAAAGTACTTTGTAACGTGAAGCCAGGCTTAATTGCCCATAAAATTAATAGCTGATTTTTCTGACATAATTTATTCCATTTTCAAATGCTTAAATATGAAAGTAGAGGGAGAGACCTGATCTTTTTCAATAAAACAGATGATCAGATCACAATTCAAGGCATTTACTAGGGAGGGAAATATATTCTTTTAAGTGTTTTCAGTCATAGAAAGGAACCATGGTGTTTTAATTAATACTATTAGAACTCTTAAAGCAAAGGTAATTTTATAAAATCTAATGCATATGTATACATTAAAAACACATATGTAAATTTATATCTGCTTCCATATTATAAGGATAACTGTATGTTAATTATTTAAACTATTCATTTTCTATAAGCCGTGTAACTGTATGTGTTTGCCTACATGTCTGTGGCCATAGGTGTACACACACTGCTCATCTGCCTACATTGATGTACATGCACATTTAGACACTCTCCATGCTTTGCTAACTGATGGTTAATTCTAAGTGGGTGATTTCTGCCATAGAGCTTTTGGAGAAGGAACCTTAACTGCTTTTAAGATAAAGATACCCAAGAGGGTTGAAAAGCAACGCTTCCTCAAGAGAATGAATGATTGCTACTTTTAAAGATGTAATAAGATTTTAAAATATGCAGATATGTCCTTGTGTTTGTTAGGAAGGAAATAAACTTCAAACAGAAGGCTTTGTGTGTTTAGGGATCTTTGAAAAAACACTCTAGGGTTACCGAGGATTAGATTTCTTTTGAAAATGTTTAGACCAACGGTCTTTAGGGTTTGGTGGATCAGAAGATTCTTTCTGGGATTGGAGAGTCTTTCTGGCCTATTTCCAAAGAGTCAGGCCTGTCCTGTGAAAGAATTCATCACTGACCAAAGAGGAGAACAAAGTTCTGCTTATGGTCTGTGTGATAAATTTTACTATGAAAGTCAACTTGTTTTACTCAGCAATTTTGGTGTTTGTTTTGTCTGTTAAATGATGAACAGAACCTTCTCCTTAATTGATCCTTAGCAATGATAGCTTTCTCAAATATATATTGAAATGATTTCTCAATATAATTGTCGTGGAGCTAAAGAGAGAAGTTCCTTAGATCTGGTCAGAACCCATAAATTTGCCTCTCTGAGGTCGTCAGTTTTACCTGTTTCTTGATACTTTCCATTTTCAAGTGACAAAGGGAAACATTAGGATCAATCCCTGACTTTTACTAGGAGCTTCTGTGTCTCCTTTCCTGCTGGTGGTCTGCTTCCTATTCAATTATGATGAGTCAATCAGGATTTCAGAATGTGGTCTTGAGACTCCATGTGTCCCTCTGTAGGAAGATCTGCACTAATGATTAAAAACAAAAAACCCACGTTTTTAGGGTGAGGATGGGCCATTTGCCCTAGTCCTTCCCTTTCCATCAGAGTTCAACTTGGATATTCCTTCTATGTGGACAGTTTCTCAACAGTCAGTCCATCATCTCCCTTAAATATCCCTTACCTACGTAAGCTAAGCCCCCCGAGGAAGACGAGGAGATGTAACTAAATGTGCTCTGTGTGTTCTTTTACTTCCGTCTCCCACCAGTCCTTTACAATAATCAAGTCATGAGCTCAGATTTCCATGACACTAAGTTCAAAATTACACCAAGAAGGCTGTGTAGAGAGAGACTGTACGCTGATCTAAACTGGGCTGATTCACGTGCCTGTGGTGTTTGCATCGGGTCCCGCAGACTGTGAACTCAGCAACAACTGCTATAGAAAGTGCGGCCATGTTGAGCAGTTGCCTAGGATCTAGTTTACTGAGGATGGGGCACTAGTAGTGTGCAAACTTGAGGGAGTTTACAGTTCACATAACATAATGGCAAGCAGATGGGAGCTGTAGATTTTTATACCTTGGACTTTGAACTTTTAGGACTTTGAAGAGTCTAAGATAAAACCGTGTAGCCCAATCAAAAGGAAGGTGGCCCAGATAGCTCACGTGACAGTTTTTAAGATCTAAATAGACCAATCCTTATTTTCACTCTACATTTATGTAATTTTTTTAAAGCACAAATGTGTGGTTTGGGCAATAAATATTTTTCTGTCTCTTAAATGGTGATGCAATATCAATACTTCCTATATCCTATTTTTTTCTTTTGCATCTGTTCTCAGAAATATTGAAAAGTCTTCCATTTAAAGCAGGATGTTTTGAATTTGCTTTAATTCCTTTTTGTTCAAGGGTATTGATCTGAGTACATCTTAATGGGAATACTGGCAGCTGTCAGTCATTTAGGAGCTTGATCATATAGCTTGTGAATAACTTAGTCCTCTTATTTTACCTTTTTTGTTTATATTATTCTGTAATCCCTCTTTTCTTTTCAGCTTGAGCATCATAGAGGATATGACTGTATTAATAGATTTGTTGAAAAGTTCAGTGAGTGATCAGGTTGTAATTAAAACTATTGCTCAGTCTTTTTTAACCTCCATAAAATTAAAAAAAAACATTTATCTTCTACTGAACATGTCTATGAGCCGGAAAATGTCAAGTTTACTTTTTGTATTTTGTATAATGATTCATATGTATGTGATGTATTAGTGTGATGAAAAATAGACTCAGTCAGAATTGTCAGGGATTAAGTCCTGGTCCTCTACTTCCTGGCTTGTGGCCCTGGATACATGTCATAAATTTTCTGGGCATCAATTTCCACATCCCTGAAGTGTCAATGATAATGGAACCTGCATCTGGGGTGGTTTCAAAAATTATGTATAAACCCCTTGAAACATATTCTGTGGTTTTTGTTATTATTATTAAACATATAATGAATATACTTATGCTTTTTGGAACAAAACATACTCATTTCTCAGCAGGTTTTGATATCCCCACCAAATCCTGTGGTCTATTTTCAGAGTAATGGTGTGGCTTTTGACAGTGATTTCCAAAAGTATGATAGTACTTGACAGGTGAAAGTACACACTGGTCTCCTAAGGCCTTATAATTGGTCGATTGGTTTATTGTATTTTCCGAAGAGTGGGTGAAGGAATGTAATTGAAAAAGTGCTGGAGTTGGAAGTCTTAGACTAGCAGTGACCTTGGGCAAGTCATGTAATCACTCTAATCCTCAATATTTCCTCCTGTAAAACAGAGGTTTGACTAGATAATTTCTAAGGTTTCTTCAAATCCAAAATTCTGTTCTATTTGCTGATAAGCAGTTTCTTTAGTTGGGATACAGATGCCACCATATGCCATTTGCTTTTTGAAATGATCAATTCCTGCAGTGTTTTGTGATAAGGAATTGGGATTTGGGCCTTGAGTAGTTTCAGAATCTTTGAAGGAGGAAGGTGTGTGTGTGTGTACACATCTTTGAAAGGACTAGATGTTTTAAAAGGGAGATTTTTTTTTAATTTTAGATTTTTAACATTAGAAACCAAAAAAGGATGCTTTTCCTATTGCTCATTTGCTTGCCAAAACCCACATGCACTTCCAGCCCATAGCAATTCGAGCTGGAAACACTTGAGTCTCATCTCTAAGATAAAATAAATCAAAGGCAAAGCTTTCTGAGAAGTAAGTTTCTCCTATCTCTTATTGATGATTGAGGAGAAGTATATTTCTTCTTTAAACTATGCCTGTCTCAGGCTTTCCTGATAGCTCAGTCAGTAAAGAATCTGCCTGCAGTGTAGGAGATCCAGGTTCAACCCCTGGGTCAGGAATATCCCCTGGAGAAGGAAATGGCAAACAAATCCAGTATCCTTGCCTGGAAAATTCCATGGACAGAGGATCCTGGTGGGCTACAGTCCATGGAGTCACAAAGAGTCAGGCAGGACTGAGCGACTAACACTTTCACTTTCCTTCTTGTATACGAGGAGAGTATTGACAAAACAAAGTTTCAGTAATTGTTTTGTGATTTAATTATCAAGAATGTTTACTGTTTGGTGTTTTCTTGCTTTACAAACTTTTCTTCAGCTCAGCATTATTATCCTTTGGGTTATACTGAAAACAATAATTGGTCAGTAGGAAAACCCCAGGAATAGAATAAATTCTAGGAGACATTCATTATTTTTTAAAACTTCATTTGTTACAATCTGTATGATTTTACTCTATTATAACGCAAAAGGCCACTAAGATGAAAGAGTAAAGAATATTTACTTCAGCCCCAAATCAAATATTCCCTTAAATATTCTTTGAAGTAAGAGTTGGAGGCAAATATTTATCATCAAGCAAGTAAAGTATGATGACCATCATGCTAAAATAGTGAATAAACAAATTAGTTCACTAGTTTATTTCCAGAGAGTCATTGCTGCTGCTGCTGCTAAGTCGTTTCAGTCTTGTCCAACTCTGTGTGAGCCCATGGATGGCAGCCCACCAGGCTCCTCTGTCCCTGGGATTCTCCAGGCAAGAATACTGGAGTGGGTTGCCATTTCCTTCTCCAGAGAGTCATTACTGATAGCTTAATATCCAATTTCAACAGATGTCCCAGAGATTAATGTCTTGGGGTTTATTTGATTCAATGACTCTGTTGATCCAAGAGGTAGAATTAAGAACGTATTATTAGATTTTCAAATAATCTCACATTTAATCTCATATTGTTGATGCTTAGAATATAGGGATGGAATTATATATTTATATTATGTAGGTGACGTTGATAAGGTAGAGAAGTGCAGAACATTTCATAGTTACCATGATGCTCTGGGCCTGTTGAGAAGTATGAAAATGCTGTGTAGTAAGAAGTAAAACCACACAGGTCCAGAAAGGCTAGGTACATACTTAATTTTAGGAAGAGATCTCTTGATGGTCACATTTAATTATTAGGTAACTGAAGACTAAAAATTTGGTACATAAATATGATGTATCTTCCTTGAGTACCAATGTTAGTTTTCTTCTCTATTGTAAATTTCTGAGGTCATATATTGTATTTTATTGACCCTAAGACCCACTCCCTGCCCCCCACACATTTTGATACATCTGAAAAGGGGCTGCCTCTTAAATTAATGTCATCTCATAGTTTTTTAAAGATTATTTATCTGTAGTTGTGCTGGGTCTTTGTTGCTGTGTGTGGGCTTTCTCTCGTTGTGATGAGTGGGGGCTGTTCTTTGTTGCAGTGCGTAGGCTTCTCATCACGGCGGCTTTTCTTGTTGTGCAGCATGGACTTCAGTAGCTGCAGCACTTGGGCTCAGTAGTTGCGGCTCTCAGGCCCTAGAACTCGCAGGAGCTAGTCGCTGTGGTGCTCAGGCTTTAGTTGCCTGAAGCATGTGGAATCTTCCTGGACCAGGGATTGAACCTGTGTCCCCTGCACTGGCAGGTGGAGTCCAATCCACTGTACCACCAGGAAGTCCGACATCTCATAGTTTTATCAGTAGTTTTTCCCTAAGTGACACATAATCTTATGTTGAGTCTTGAAATCCTTATCATCTTAAATTCAGTGGAGTGGAGCATTTAGGAAAAAATATTCAAGCAATACAAAGCCATAGAGTGTGAAAAATTTGTCTTCCTTGACTAGTCCCTTCCTCAAAGGTAGCTGTTCTTAACAATTTAGTGGGTATATCTTCAGACCTTTTTTTCATATGAAAAGTGAAAGTGAAAGTCGTTCAGTCACGACCAACTCTTTGTGACCCCATACAGTCCATGGAATTCTCCAGGCCAGAATACTGGAGTGGGTATTCTTTCCTTTCTCCAGGGGATCTTCCCAACCCAGGGAACAAACCCAGGTCTCCCGCATCGCAGGTGAATTCTTTACCAGCTAAGCCACAATACACTGACATTGAGAAAAACATACTTACAACACGCACATCCTATTGTAATTTAAAAAATATAAATGAGACCATAATAAATATTATTCAGTGATTTGCTTTCTTTACCTAAAAATATTCCATGGGTATTTTTCCCTATCTATTCTTTTTAATAACTGAATGACATAATGAGTGTGTAGGGTGGAATTACCATAATGAATTTAGTCCACTGATAGATTTAGAATGTATTCCATTTTCAATCCTGCATATAAGTGTTATAGTAGTTAGTTTTCCTACGTATGAATCTTTGTTTATACATGGAGCATTTCTCCAAAATAGTTTCCTAGAACTGCAATCACTGGGGTTAGTACATTTCAAGATTTATAGATATTGGTGAGTATTGTAAAACATTTTTAGATTAAAATAAAATATAAACATTCTTTTTTGATTGAGACTAAGCCAAATTACCTCAAGGTTTTAATGTGAAATATAAGACTTCAAAGAACTTTCTTGATTAAGGGAAGTAGCTTTGGGTTGTGGCCTCCAGATTTCATAGGAAGAATTTATTTACTCTCTGTTGTAATACTTTTATTTTAAAAATCCCACAGAGACTTGCATCCCCCTCCCCAGTTTATTTCATTAAAAAAAACAAAAACTGAGGTTCAAAAGGACCCAGGCAATTTGTGGTGGAATTGTCCCTAGAACCTCCTCACAGTGCTTTCTAGAGCAGTATTCTTTCTACAATGCCAAATTCCAGGGTTAATAATATTTTTAAAAATGGAATAAACCAGTGAAGGATAGTATAAGCAAATTATTTTGTGTGGTGCTTGCTTGACAGTTAACAAAGCAATTGGGAGTTGGGAGAACCTCCAAGATAGAGAATAGATTGCTCTCTGACCCAAATGGTGAGCTCTTTATCTAAGATTGAAATCCAGATCAAAATTGTAATTTCTTTCAAGCTTTTTTGTTTGCTGTTGCTTTCTGATATTGTTTGCAGTCCCCAGTCACTGATGGATTAAAGTGATAATGCATCCATAAAACTTAAATGAACATTAAAAGCTCAATACTCGAGAATGTCAGAAAGAGGTCTTGTGTTTTAGGAAAATGTTAGCGTTTTTGTTATTTGTATGCAGGTCTTGATGACATTTGCATGTTGATGGTACATTTGACTCTAACCAAAAGTGACCAAAGTTCCATTTTCATTCTTATTTTCGAGTCATCTCCATGAGCTTCCAATCCAGGAAAATACTTAAATAATTCAGTAGTGATATTTTTAAAAGGTAAAAGAAAAGGGACAGCAATAGTTGTAAAAGGTAAAAGGAAATGACATGTTCTGGGGGGGCAGCTTGTATCACTCAGAATCTCCACCAAAAAAACCCGATAGCATCCTCAAATTAGGACAATTTGAGAGGGTTTGATAAATGGAAAAGGAGTTGTTAGGGTGAAAGGAAACCACAGGGGACAGTATAGTACCCTCATGACTGTAACTGCAGAGTTGTTACCACCCTTAGATTCAGTGGGGCCAGGGAAGGGCATGATTATAGAAACCTAGGAGGACTGAGTCCTGTTAAGAAGGCTAATCAAGAAGGATCCAGCTTTGCCTTTGGAGGGATGAAGCCAGTCTAAGGGCATCCCACAGGGAGGAAGCTAGGGGATAAATACCCCAGTTTCCTTCTGCCCCCTCACTCTGAACTCTGCTGGGGCTCCCACTGGCCAAACCCAACCAGAAGCCAACAAGTAGAGCTTATAGGCCACTCATGCAGTGTAAGAGCAGAGTGGGAAAGAGTGGAGGCTCATCAGGAGAGGACGCTGCTTTTATTCTCACTACTGATGGTCCTTGTCTGAATACAGTTGTATCAATTAAGCGTGCACTCTGAAGGCGTTCCTAAAACACACCTCTGAAGATGCCAGCAAAGCTCCAGAGGTGCTGCTGTTGGTCATTTTTCATTGGAGATATGAGTTGGCTTTCACATGTGTCACTATTTTCATAGTTCTACTAAAAATGGAGACCTGGACTTTAATACTTTTTTAAAGAATTAACATTTGGATTACTTCAACAAGGTCTAGCAATGGAGGAAAATAAGAGATTTAAATACTAGTTTTGTGAGGAAAGGTCGAGAAACTAAGCTGTGTGGGCTTCCATGACAATCCACTAAGATCTCTGTAGATAATGAGCAGATACAGAAAAGCAGGGAGACCAGCTTGTGGCTCAGGTCTGTTCCACCATTGTGGCCAGACCAGAATTAATTCTTAGGAGCCCTCCTAACGTCATCACATTGTGATTCCTAGCACATAAAACCATGGGAGGGTTGGTGGGAGTAAGGATTAGCATTGGGAGATTTTAACATTTTGATGACAGGCTCCTTATTAAAAGGTGTATTGACTTAGTGGAGTGGGGGTGGGAATGCTGAGAGGAGTGTTCCCTTTATAGTGTTAGAGCACAATGTGTTTAGCAAGGTTTATAGGAAGCCAATGGAAACTACTAGCTTGGAGGCCAGGCTTTGCCGTTTTCAGTAAAGTTAAATAGATCTTTGTGTCTCTATTAAAAAGTCCATTTTGACTGCTTAGTGATTATGCCATGTAAAATTTGTGAAAATCCATTGAGTTGCACATGTATATGGCATGTTTCAGGGTGTGCATTATACTTAAATTAGAAGTTTTGGAAGTCTCTTTGGGGGAAACAAGTGAAACTGTTTGGATTCTGGAAGCTGGTAAAGGGATTAGGATAGGATGGGCATAGTGAAGGCCCTTGTTTCCCATTGTTAGAGAAATGTACAGGGAGGAGAGTTCTTATACTGATGATGTGCTGGAAGTCCTGAGATGAAAAGAGCACTAATCCTGACTGGTGGACCAGTTGGCCAAGGATGGGACACATGATTCTTCACTGGGAGATAGGAAGACCATGCCCTTCCAGTGTCTGGAGCTTCAGAAGGGTCTCCTGTTGCTTGGTGCTCATCTTGATCTCTTGCTTCACCGCTCTCACTAGAACCGATTAGTTATCACAGTGGTGGTTACCTGCCATGTATGGCAGATGCCTCACCTCTCTGAAAATGATGACTCCTGGAAAATCCCATGGGCAGAGGAGCCTGGTAGGCTGCAGTCCATGGGGTCGCTAAGAGTCGGGTACGACTGAGCGACTTCACTTTCACTTTTCACTTTCATGCATTGGAGAAGGAAATGGCAACCCACTCCAGTGTTCTTGCCTGGAGAATCCCAGGGACAGGGGAGCCTGGTGGGCTGCCGTCTCTGGGGTCGCACAGAGTCGGACACGACTGAAGCGACTTAGCAGCAGCAGCAGCAGCAGCAAGGTAAGGAGGACTCTGGGAGTAGATTTTCTCTTTGCCTCCAGCAGTGTCTTCAGGGTCTGAGTCAGGCTGTTTTCACTGGTGAGAGCTGGTCCTTATTGCTACAGAACAGGGCCAGTGCATCAGCAGAGAGCCAGTTCAGATGATAAAGAATAAAACGATGATTGCCCTGTCTCAGTTGAGGTTTATTTGAATAAAGTTTTAAGGATCAGAGGCTTCCCTGGTGGCTCAGACAATAAAGCATCTGTCTGCATTGCAGGAGACCCAGGTTCGATCCCTGGGTTGGGAAGATCCCCTAGAGAAGGAAATGTCAGCCCACTCCAGTACTCTTGCCTGGAAAATCCCATGGACAGAGGAGCCTGGTAGGCTACAGTCCATGGGGTCGCAAAGAGTTGGACACGGCTGAGCAACTTCACTTTCACTTTCTAAGGATCAGATGTTTACTCTTGGAAGGGTGTGTGCTTGGGTATACTCAGCAGAAAGGTGCTGATTAAGTCTTTAAATACTAAAGCTAAGCTGGGAAACATTATATGAACACAATGTTTTCATTTTCAAAATTTATGTACTTATAAAATAATATATATTATTTTTAGACATTAGTTTCTCATATTAATTTTATAGATCTAATACACTGCAGATGCTGATTGCAGCCATGAAATTAAAAGACGCTTACTCCTTGGAAGGAAAGTTATGACCAACCTAGACAGCATATTAAAAAGCAGAGACATTACTTTGCCAGCAAAGGTCCGTCTAGTCAAGGCTATGGTTTTTCCCGTGGTCATGTATGGATGTGAGAGTTGGACTGTGAAGAAAGCTGATCGCCGAAAAATTGATGCTTTTGAACTGTGGTGTTGGAGAAGACTCTTAAGAGTCCCTTGGACTGCAAGGAGATCCAACCAGTCCATTCTAAAGGAGATCAATCCTGGGTGTTCATTGGAAGGATTGATGCTAAAGCTGAAACTCCAATACTTTGGCCACCTCATATGACGAGTTGACTCAATGGAAAAAGAGTCTGATGCTGGGAGGGATTGGGGGTGGGAGGAGACGGGGACGACAGAGAATGAGATGGCTGGATGGCATCACCGACTCGATGGAGGTGAGTATGAGTGAACTCCAGGAGTTGGACAGGGAGGCCTGGCGTGCTGTGGTTCATGGGGTCGCAAAGAGTCGGACACGACTGAGCGACTGAACTGAACTGAACTGAACTGAATACTTTAATTATTGCTAGTGCAGAGTGCAGTGTTGAAGCAAGGTGAGGTAGGTCTTATCATTGAAGTATACTATTACCGTTTGTTATTATAGATGCTTTCATCAGCTATGTTATTTTGAATTGTGTGTGTGTGCATGTGTTTGTGTATGTATTTTAAACCCCTTGGATCAAAGCTGCAAAATAAAGAACTATGCAAGATTTTATAACTATCAGGATTTTATTAGGACTGAGTAGTACATTGATTAGTATGATAGTTTCTCCTAGTTTTGAAATACACACTGGTATAAAGGTAGCTAAAAGAAGTTCTTCATGCCTCATTCCAAACTTAGTGGGGGTGGACCTCTCCAAAAATTTTTAAGAGAGATTACAAAAAAGAAAAATAGAAGAAAATGCATAGCCTAGTTTCTGTGAATGTTTTGATTCATATTCCTTTTAAGTAAAATATGTTCTGACTGTAAGATGTGCAACTGGTTGTTAGATTTTTCGTTTGAGTGTTGCATTTACATAGAAAAGCTGGCTTTCAAAATGCCAGCCAGCAGCCAACTCAAATGCTTAAGATTTGTCTAACTTACTGACTAGTTTAGTAAGAAGATTTCCTGAGGATGTTTCAAGGAAGCACATATCAGAGACCTTGTTCTGGAAAACTCAACCAGAATTTTGTCAGTTATGATCTATCAGATTCTTAAGGTAGTTGATTTTTACTTCCTAATTTAGGGCTTGCCAAGATTCTGTGAACATAAAACCTCACCTCCACATGCTCAATTGAAGAGGATACTTTTGAAGTTCAAGATTGCCTTCCTGGAGAAAATTTGGAGATATTCATCAGGCTCTGGCTGTAAACTATACCATTTATGTTTTAAAAAAATTAAAAACGGTTTTTAGTCGAAGTATAGTTGATTTGCAATGATTCAGGTGTACAGCAAAGTGATGCAATTATCTACCATTTCTAAGTGTAAGAAATGTCCATCATCCTCTAAGCATTTATGTTAAAATAACTTCCGAGATGCCCCAGCCAAGGACATGGATAGATTCTGGAAGCATTTCCTGATTTACTGATTGGGGCTTCTTCTGTGTCCTGACTCTCCAAAAAAATTGTTGGACCTTTTGGCAATACTGGGGGACGGATCAGACTCTGATGGGTAGTGCTCTTTATTGTACCGACATGTAATGACACTGGCCTTCAATTTCAAAAGGGCCCTTTGAATGAAGCCCAGGTATTATATTAATGTTCTGCAGAACACATTTTGGGAAAGATTCTTTGCAGCAGGTAATTGGGAGGTATTGAAGTCTTTTTAAAATGGAAAGTGGTGTGATCTGATGTGCATAGGTCAGGGTGGAAGATGGATTTGAGGAGAGAGAATTCAGGCAGAGTTCAATTAGAAAGCTCTTGAAATAGTCCAGGTGTGAGATCATGGAGGCCTCAAGTAGGGCAGTAGCAGTGGGAATAGAAGAGGAGGTGGACTGAGAAATATTTAAGTCGTAAATGCAACGGCTTTAATAACTAATTAGCTTAGGAAGGGAGCAGAGTCTGGGATGAACCACTCCACTCTGGATTGGATGACTGACTGGTTAGTTGTATGCTACTGAGATTGGAAAACTAGGCCATTTCTTCTGATGCCTTTTGAATTAACCCCAAGGAGCTCAGGTAAAAGCAGTGTCCAGATTCTGAGGGCTTCAGTCTTCCAGCGCTTGATCTTGATTCCTGGCTAAGAAAATTACTTGGCTTTATCCCAAGGTTGTGAAATAGTTTTGTTCCGGAGATCCAGGGTGCTCGGAGACTAGGAGCTGGATGCACAATAATTATGTTCTAGCCGTCTCCATCTCAAGCGCAGGAAACACGCCATAGTCTGCTCGCTTTGGTCTGAGGACCTTCTTAGCAAAGAAATCTTCAAATTGATTTTTAAACATCCTCTTCCTCAGTAAATAAGTATTTTCCCTGGTGACAACCAGATTATCAAGAAGGCCTTTTGGGATATTGCTTAAATAGTCACCAAAAGGAAAAACTATTTTAAAAATCTTATTCTGTTATACATGCTTCTTTTTCTGTTAAACAGTAGAAGATCATTTTTTTCCCCCCAGCGGATCTCCCTCTCTTAATTTTGTCAGGAGTTTTTACCTATTCATTTAGTATGTCCATTGACATATGTGAAAGAAAAAGAGGTTGGTGTCTAGTCATCAAGTAAGTTTGGTAATGACCACGTTCAGTGCCCTTTCACAGCACACAGTAGGCCTTTCAAATCTCTTGCATTCTGTGATAAATAAACCAGTTACACCTTATTTAACCCAAAGATATCCCAAAGTCATCTGACCTCAGAACCCATTTTTTGCTCCCCCAGTGAATGCCTGTTAACTATTTGAAGAACTGGTATTCTGCAAAATGTAGCTGGGGAAAGGCTCATCTAGTTATTTACCCAGAGTCACATATTTTCTGGGAATCTCAGCATCTTAAATTGGTTGCATTTTGCAGGGTGGGATGCAGTTAACATTAGATGGATATATATGTTCCCCGGCCTTCCTCTCAGAAACTTCAGTTCACTAGTTTGGGATGGGGCTTAGGATTTGTGTCGTTGACATACACTTCCAAGGTAATTTTTTTAAAAAACTTAAAAAAAATTAGTTTGATAGTTTGTTTACAAAGTTGTGTTTGTTTCTGCTGTACAGCAATGTGAATCAGCTCTAAGTACATATATATTCCCTCCCTCTTGAGCCTTCCTCCCACCCACCCCCTAACCCACCCCTTTAGGTCATCACAGAGCCATTACAAGGTGATTTTCATGTAGCTACTTTGAGAAACAATAGGTGAAATTATTGCCCTGATCAGCCAGTGTTTGTGACAGGGCACCATTTCCCTTTATTAAGTCTCTGTCCTAAAAGAGGGCTTCCCTGGTGGCTCAGACGGTAAAGTATCCGCCTGCAATGCGGGAGACCTGGATTCGATCCCTGGGTTGGGAAGATCTCCTGGAGGAGGGTATGGCAACCCACTCCAGTATTCTTGCCTGGAGAATCCCCATGTACAGAGGAGAAAAGAAAGGTGTACTGCCTCCCTCAGGGTGGCAAGTCCTTTGAAGTAGGAATGCCTTTCTTATTCCTCTCCCCACCCTTGCCTAGCCTTTGTAGCCTGTGTACTTGCCCCAAGACAGACACTCAATAAATGGTTGCTGGGTGAACTGAAATTCAATAACCCCAGTTCTTCCAGAAATCAAGAGGGTCCTGGGGAGTGGTCAGAAATGACTGAACATGGTGTATGTGTCAGGGATTCCCCAGGACATGTATACATATATCCATGACCAACCTCACAATTGATTTTTTTCTTTGAAAAATCAAAGTGAATTTAAAATTAAAGGTTAGCAGGTTTAGGAAATTAAAAGGCCTATATTTGTAAAAAGAGCCAGAGTGTGGTAAGGGAAATTCAGTCTTCTCCCTTTATAGTTCCAGCTAGGCTGTATTGATGGTAAACCTACTGGTGACACTGTAAGGTTCCCTCCACACCAGACTCAGACCCTACTCCCTGGAGCCTAGCTTATTTAATAGTGACTTTTTTAACTAGAAACTTTATAGAGATATAATTCATGTATCTACCACACAATTCACAGAGTGGGACACAACTTTTTGGATTTCTTTCCCATTTAGGTCCCCACAAAGCACTGGGCATAGTTTCCTGTGCTATACAGTAGGTTCTCATTAGTTAGTACCCATTTTATACATGGTATCAGGAGTGAATTTATGTCATTCCTAACCTCCCAATTCATCCCAGCCCTCCTTCCCCCTTGGCATCCATACATTTGTTCTCTCTGTGTCTCTATTTCTGCTTTGTAAATAAGATTGTCTCTACCAGTGTTTTTTTTTTTTTTCAGATTCCACATATATGCATTAAAATACAGTGTTTGTTTTTCTCTTTCTGACTTACTTTACTCTGTAAGACAGTCTCTAGGTCCATCCATGTTTCTCCAGATGACCTAATTTTGTTCGTTTTAATGGCTGAGTAATACTCTGCTGTATATATGTACAATATCTTCATTCCCTGAACATAATGTTTTCAGGCTTCGTATATTTTGCAGCATATATCAGGGCTTTTCATTTGTTTCTTATTGCCAAATAATACTCCATTGTGTGGATATAAACTGTCCGTTCATCTGTTGATGGACATTTGCATTGTTTCACTGTTTGGCTGTTATAAAATAAATGTTGTACAAGTTTTTGGTGTGTGTGGATCTTAATCGTGTCGTGACCAGTTACTTTCAAATGTAAGCCATTTTTAGTAATTTGAGATGTGCTAGGGATATATATATATATTGGAGAAGGAAATGGCAACCCACTCCAGTGTTCTTGCCTGAAGAATCCCAGGGACAGGGGAGCCTGGTGGGCTTCCGTCTATGGGATCACACAGAGTCAGACACGACTGAAGTGACTTAGCAGCAGCAGCACGGATATATATTGAAGATTCAAGGTATTTTAGAGTCCTCCTCTACTGACCTATGGACGCACCTCAGCTATTTCCATGTAACCCTTCTCTAGGCAGTGTGGCTCCCTCTCAGTTGCATGAGTAGGAAGTGTTTAGTCTTAAATCCAAGAGCTGTGAACACCATTCCCTTTCTGGGGGAAAGCCTCACCCCCTTTAGAGGTCTCCCATTGCACAAGCTCCAACTCTTATTCTTTTCCTCCAAGAGGCTCTTTCCAGTTTCCAAAGTCTTCTGAACTCGCAGGGTGGCATCTACCCCACTCATTTAGGTGCTTGGTCACTGTTTCACATGTATGTGTGTTATCTCTGCAAATGAGATGCTGGAGGGTAAGGATCACATCATACCATTCTTTTGTGCCTCCCAACCACAACTGCACAAGGGTTAGCGAGAAATTGATATTGAATAAATGAACGGATGCTATAGTTCAGAGTCTCTGCGCCATCAGTGTCCTCTGTGCAGAGTAAAATGGGACTGGTTTGCACCAACCCATGAGGAAATGACAAGAGTCATCGATTAAGCCAGGTGCAGCTGTGAAATTGTGAGGGGCTCATTTAAAGAGTTGCTGACTTGTCACAGAAAATGCTGAAAGGCGTTCTGTTTAGAAATAATCTTGTCTGAACATCATATATTTTCTTCATTTCTTCTTACTTGTTCTCATTTGCAAGGACATGTTCAGGGACATTGTCTTGAAAATAGGATCCTTGCAAGTTCCTCTCTTTTATTTCCAAGCTCAGATCATAATTTAGCAGCTCTATCATTATCAGACCTATTATGTCTGTGATGGCCATAAACCGAATGTCTCTTCCGTGACTTCGCAAACAAGGTCAGTTCTTTGAAAGAGCCCCCATAAATGGTCCTCATGTTTATCTCTAAAGCAAATGGGACCTATAAAGAAAAAAAATATTAAAAAATCAGATAGAAAAGTATGATAATTTAAACAGAACAAAGATATTTGTTTGCCTGGTATTTGGCAATGAAAATCTGAGCCGTTTTCCTGTTAAACCTTCTCAGATACTTCTCTGTGAATGAAAGTATTAAACAAATCATCCCAGTTCTTTCTTTATTGTCAAGCTACGAGAAGGTCCTTGGAAATAATTCTGCCTAAATATAATTACTGATTCATAACCTGAATTTTTGTGTCATGTAGAAAAGAACTACAGACTAGGACAGAGGGCCTTGGTCACTGCTACCCTGGTTTATAATGAGGGGCTGGCTGAGGGCTGTAGAGACAGACTGTACAGACTGTACATTATAATGAAGCCACAGCTGTTAGTTATTATGTTAGAGCCATGCTGATTTGCTTGCTCACAGCTGTAATGGGTAGAACAATGGTGGTTCCCTTCAGCAGGAATGTGTCTTTAGATCCCTGACGCCATTCACATAAAGACAGGGTCATCTGGGAGACTTCTTAGGTCCCTAGTGTGCAAATACGGTGACATATCTATTCAACAAACAGGTGGAATTTGTTGTGAGGCATGAGCTTTGTAAATTAATCCTAGGCCTATTTATTGGTTGTCTTTGTGCAGGGCAAGTTAATAAATCAGAATGTTTCCAAAGAACTGTTTATGGATGTGTTTATTTCTGAACATCCAGACAGATACTTAGTGAGTACTATGGCATATCTAACACTGCACTAGGGCTGGTAGCTCTTATAAGAGTAATAGAAATAGAAAGTGTATGAAGGTGCTCAGAGTTCCATCGAGAGATACTACATCTATGCACATGGAACAACTCGGAGGGACCATAGAATAATGAGATGGGGCTTTATTTTTGCAGAAAGACTTGGAGTCACATAGTGCTTGCCATTTACTAACTGTTTGGATTTGGACAAATTATTTACCTCCCTGAGTCTATTTTCTTGTCAGTAAAGCAGGATAATAATATCCTTACAAGTTTATTGGGGTGATGAAGTCAAATTAGATAATGTACATAATGAAATAAAGTTCTGACACATTGTTTAATAAAATTCAGATACTGTTATTAATTGAAAGGCACATTCAGTTCAGTTCAGTTCAGTTGCTCAGTCATGTCCGACTCTTTGCGACCCCATGAATCACAGCATGCCAGGCCTCCCTGTCCATCACCAACTCCCAGCGTTCACTCAAACTCACCTCCATCGAGTCGGTGATGCCATCCAGCCATCTCATTCTCTGTCGTCCCCTTCTCCTCCTGCCCCCAATCCCTCCCAGCATCAGAGTCTTTTCCAGTGAGTCAACTCTTCCCCTGAGGTGGCCAAAGTATTGGAGTTTCAGCTTTAGCATCAGTCCTTCCAATGAACACCCAGGACCGATCTCCTTTAGAATGGGTTGGTTGGATCTCCTTCCAGTCCAAAGGACTCTCAAGAGTCTTCTCCAACACCACAGTTCAAAAGCATCAATTCTTCAGTGATCAGCTTTCTTCACAGTCCAACTCTCACATCCATACATGACCACTGGAATAGGGTGACTGAAATCAGGTTCAGGAGGTTTGGTATGGAGGACACATAGGCACAAAAGAATTTGGGAATCAAAAAAAGACTTTGGAAACATGGAATTAGTCTGTATAATTTTATAAAGGTAATACTATCTAAGCCAGACTACTGTAACCGTAGTAATAGTTCCTGCATGTTATGGGCCAGAGTTGTTGTGATTGCTGTATCTTTCCTCAAATTTTCACAATAATCTTATGATGTAGATACTCTTATCATTCATTTCCTAGGCATAGAAAAATGTTAAATGATTTGTCCAGCATCACGCAACTAGTAAATGATGGAACCAGGGTTTCAATCCGAGTGTCTGACTCAGAGCCACTTCTGAAAACAGGGAGGCAAGGGGTTAGGGTGAACAGAAAGGCAGAGATGGTGGATCAAATAAAGAAACAGAACCATGGGAGAAAGAACGGGCAAAAGTATTAGCCGACTGGGAAAGATGGAGACCTGTTGGTGATCAGGCGTGGCTCTGAAGTGTTTGGACTGATCTGTGGGCAGAGTGGAGCCACTCCTTCTCAAGGGGGGATTTCCTTGCATCTGGAGGAATCCTGGAAACGTGGTGGTCTGATCTGAATGCGTCTGCTCCGTTTTTGAGTTCTCTTGATAATGACCGAGCCACGTCACATACATTTCCTGTGTCAGGGCAGAATCTTTTATCCCATCCAAGTTGTTCCTTAGAGCAGAGTTGCGTTCCAGAACCCCGCCTGATATGCACTTTCTTCTTTAAACATTCCCTGTTCTCTCTTTTCCATGCACCCATCCATCTATTCATTTACTCAGGCCGGAACACTTGAACGCTGTGCTGGCAGAGTGATGAACAAAGTCTCAGATCGGTTTCAGCCTTCTCACACAATTCCAGGAAGTGTACCATCTATTCCGGGGAATATAAGTCTTTCATATATTTTTGAAAACAATGCCAGAATGTGAATCAACTACGTTACTAAGCATGCTGTTACCTTAGCTGACATCCTTCCCCTGCCCCCACCTCCCCCCATAGCAATCCTATTTTGATGAAAGAATCAGGGCATTGATCTTCATTCCTGTTCATGCCCTTCTTTTTTCAGGGGGGTAGCTCTTTAAGTCCTAGACTTGGTGCTTCTGTAGTCCCTTTATTCAGCGCTTTGTCAGGTTGTTTTTTTTTAATAATTTTTTAAAAAGTCTTTATTGAATTTGTTTCAATATTGCTCCCATTTTCTGTTTTGATTTTTTGGCAACGAGGCATGTGGGATCTTATCTCCGTGACCAGGGATCAAACCCACACCCCCTACATTGGAAGGCAAAATCTTAGCCACTGGACCACCAGGAAAGTCCCTATTAGCCAGTTACAAATGTACCTTGTACCTCTTCACACTTCCTTCATGCTTTCTTTTTAAGCATTGGGAAACAGGATCCATTTTGCCACTTTCCTTGGAGATCGCCTGTCTACAGAGGTGGGGATAGGAGAAAGAGGGGGTTTCCAGGCAGGAGGGGCTTTCAGACATCTTTTCCAGCTTGTGCTCACCCTCGTCTGTCATACACAGAGCTATATAAGAGTGGTGATCTGTGTTTATAGAAACAAGACACCGCCCCCCCACCCCCAATTCTGTTTCTAGTTGCCTCTTCCAAGTAATAGTTGCTCTCCACTGAGGGCTTCCTGGGAACCATGAGCTATTTCAGGGCAGATCCATGTGGCACTAGTACCTGTGAACATGGGTGGGATGTGACGTGTCCATCCTGATTGGGCTGTTTATTTTGGTCTTTACTCTGATTAGTTGGTATTGGTATCAGATCACTTCTCAAACAATTTGAATATTACCTAGCACTTCCTGAATACTCTGACATGTATCATTTCTGTTTCATGAGAGCAGGTGAGGTAGAGGTAGGTATAATCATTCCTATTTTATAGATGAGAAAACTGAGGCATAGAGGGTAACTTCTCAAGGTCACACAGTTAGTCCATGGCAGTGTCCATGTTCACACCCAGAGCCTCCAGGTCTTTCTAGTGTGCAGTGCTATTCTCCAAGCCCTCGAAAGCCCTTTTTCAGTTCTCAGTACCCCTAAGTCATGTCTTGCTGCTTTGTTTACTAGATGCAGGCTCTCAGAATGCCTCCTTCTTGGAGACCTCCCTCTTGGAGAGGGGAGGTTTAATCAGCGTCCTTGTGTACAGTACTCTAGCCTCCTCATTAGTCTTTTCTATTAGGAAGAAACAGAGGCGCAGCCACGGCAGAAGCCAAACATTGCAGTCTACAGGCATCTCTCAAGCTACTTCTCCAGAAGCTTGCTGTGTGTGTTTCTGCGACGGGACCTAAATGTTCTTCCCAGGCATGGACTTACATTTATGATATATCACATCCTCTTAAACTATCAGATTCCACCACTCAGAGGAGCAAACTGAAATCTGTTCTCGCTGCCCTCCCTGGTTCTGCTGGCGCCTCTACACTCTCAGCATCCTTCAGGGAAATTGAAAAATGAGATGTGGTCATCTGTGGCTGTGTGCCGAAACTGGAGGGCTTGCTCTGGTCCATATAACACTTCAGTTAATAAGATGTTCTGATTATAGGGGGAAGAGGGTTGAAGAAAGAGGAGAGTGAAATTGGGTCATAGGCTTTCAAAATTTTTTAATTGAGGTGAAATTTATATACCATAAAATTAACCACAGTACATTCATAACGCTGTACAACTACCCCCTCTCTCTTGTTCCAAAGCATCTCATCACTCCAAAATAAAACCCACCATGCATTAAGCACTCCCACCCCGGTATCCACTGGTCTGCTTTTTATTTCTGTGGATTGATTAATACTTTTTAAAATATTTCATCCAAATAGAGTCATACAACATGACTTTTTGTCTGGCTTCTTTCACTTAGCAGAATGGAGATTCATCCATATGGTAATATGTATCAGTACTTCATTTGTTTTTATGGCTGAATAATGTTCTGTTGCATGGATATACCCTATTCATCCATTGACAGACATTTGGGCTGTTTTCATCCTTTGCTGTTCGAAACATTTTTGGATAAGTATTGTTTGAGTACTTGTTTTCATTTCTTTGGGGTATGTACCTAGGAGTGGAATTGCTGGGTCATATGGTAATTCCATGTTTAACTGTTTGAGGAACTGCCAAACTGTTTTCTGCAGGGGCTGAAGCTTGAGTCACTGGTTTTGACAGAGACCTTTAGAGCAGACATGATGAGCACAGGAAAGAGCATATGACTGTCTCTGTAGAAGGTCTGCACATTTTGGAATGAGACTGAAAATGTACAGGAGCATGTTTTCAAGGAACCAATATTGAGCAATAAAAAATAGAGCTATCTGTGTATGTATAGGAGCAGAAACTTTCTCTTTTTTGCCACTATATTTTTTAAATTGAGAGATAATTGCTTTACAGAATTTTGTGGTTTTCTGTCAGATATCAACAAGAATCAGCCATCAGTTCAGTTCAGTTCAGTCGCTCAGTCGTGTCCAACTCTTTGCGACCCCATGAATCACAGCACTCCAGGCCTCCCTGTCCATCACCAACTCCCGGAGTTCACTCAAACTCACCTCCATCGAGTCAGTGATGCCATCCAGCCATCTCATTCTCTGTCATCCCCATCTCCTCCCGCCCCCAATCACTCCAAGCATCAGAGCCTTGTCCCCTCTCTCCTGAACCTCCCTCCCATCTCCCTCCCCATCCCACCCTTCTAGATTGTCACAGAGCCCCTGTTTGAATTCCCTGTGTCATACAGCAAATTCCCATTGGCCATCTATTTTTACATATGGTAATGTAAGTTTCCATGTTACTCTCAGGAGCAGAGACTTTCTTATGTCTCCCCCAGTCCATCTCCCACTGGGATTATTGAGATCACCTCTTTGCTGGTCACTGTCCTTCAGCCACTGTCCCTTTCCAGTCTTTCCCTTGCAGTGGTTTGCTCTCAGAAGTATCTTTTTAAAGAGCAAATCTCATCTTGTTACTCTCCTATTGAAAATCCTTAAATGCTTCCCCATGGCCTTCAGAATACATTGCATCCCTCTACTTGGTATGTCAGGACCTTCATACCTTGGTCTTTGCTGCAGTCTTTAGCTCCAGCTTCTGCTACTCCCACAGGAACCATCACCTTTGGACCACTTACCTACCTGTAGATCCCTAAAGGCCCAAGCTTTTATACATTCTTGCCTTTGAGATGTTCCCTCCTCTGCTCAGAGAGCTAACTGTTACACTTCCTTCCAGGCTCTGCTTAAATGCCACATCCTGCTGGACTCCCTGGCCTGAACTCTGGTATGCCTCAGTGTATTTTCATGTCTTCTTTCCAGCTCTTACTAGGCTCTACAAGGATAGGGACCATTACTCTGTTTGGTTCATTGTGTATCTCAAACACCCACAACAGTGTTGGCACACAGGAGCTCTCAAAATAGATCCTGAATGACTGGGGTCAGGGTGGCATTTTTCATTTTGTTGTCTTACCATCTGATTGGTAGTAGACATCAAATAATTGTTATTTGAATGAAAAGGTGGAATAAAAGAGGAAGGGGCAAGCGAGGGAGAGTGGGAGCAAGACATTGGAGAGAGAGAGAAGAAAAAAGCAGGAGAGGCAAAGAAACAAACAAAAAAGATGAACAAGAGAGTGTATAAAAGTGAGAGAATGATTGGAACTGCGGGAGGCAGAGAGGAGCTAGGCCGGTGATGCCTGGATTAAAAAAAAATGTAGCCATTTATTCTACAAATGTCAAACATCACATTCAAACACGTGCTTGGGTATTAAGGATGGAGGGTTTCAAGTCTCGGGATGAATGTCCCCTGATCTCACCTCATTCCATGTCCATTCTGCACGGGGCCAAATCCCTGAGGGTTTAAGACACTTGGCAAGAATAGCTGCTTTCATTAGGCCATCAATATTCGTTTTCTGGAGCGCCCGCTGGGTCAGAGCACATCAAGGGACGTTTGAAATCAAAGCGGGAGTGGCTGTCTTCTGCTCCGCCAAGGTGGCCAGCCTTTGCTTACATAGCACAGGTTACATAATTCGCGCTTTGCAAACAGCTGCTCAGTGATGCTGCTACCTTCTGACTCTGCAGTGACACAGGAAAGGCTCACTTAGGAGATGCTAGCGTGGGGCTAGGCAGGCTTTTTAAATTCAGGTCTCTGCTGACACCAGCTTCCTTCCTAGTTTCTCATAAGTGATTTTTAAGCAGCTAATCCAAATGCAATAAGTGCCCTGGTGACTCTTTCCTCCCTACCCACATTGCTTCATGCATGCCAAAAAGTGGGGGAGCTCCAAGTGAGTCACTGGTCTCCTAGGGGCCTGAGCTCCTACCTGGAGTATCAGAATGCTCTCACCTTAATCTGGCAGCCCTAGCCAGGAAAATATACCCCTCAGTGTCCCCCTTCTGCCCTCTTTCATTGGCCCGGCCCTGTTTTAAGGCTACTGCTGCTTGTTTCCATAAACCAAGCACTAGTCAGCCAACAGACTGACATGCTCACAGCGGTGATTAAACTCTGATCTCATGTGTCTCCCTACTGGGCTCTGTGGTGGGGCAAGTGTCTGTAGACCGCGCTGGGCGGGTTCAGAGAGATGAGTGGAGTTGGCAGTACTCACCCCCAATTAGAAACGTCTGCTGGGAGAGCCAGAAGACCTGATGGCTTTTTTTTCAAAGCAAAGAACCGTCTCCTTACAAAGGGAGCCCTGAAGGAAATGCTTCCAGAAGCACCTTTGGAAAGTACACAGACATTTTCTGGCCACTCGGACATTGTTCCTAAAGTTGTTTGGTCTCAATGTAATCCTTAAACCCTGCAGGTGGTGGTGGTGGTTTAGTCGCTAAGTCGTGTCCGACTCTTGCAATCACGTGGACTGTAGCCTGTCAGGCTCCTCTGTCATGGTTCTCAAAGCTCTGCGGTGGAGTCCTCCGGGAAGCTGGTTAAGAATGCAGTTTCTGGAACCCCACTTAGCCTCCACTAGGGGCAGCAAAGAGCACCATCTTTATTTATTTATTTTAATTGGAGGCTAATTGGAGAAGACTCTTGAGAGTCCCTTATACTGCAAGGAGATCCAACCAGTCCATTCTAAAGGAGATCAATCCTGGGTGTTCATTGGAGGGACTGATGCTAAAGCTGAAACTGCAATACTTTGGCCACCTCATGCGACGAGTTGACTCACTGGAAAAGACTCTGATGCTGGGAAAGGTTGGGGGCGGGAGGAGAAGGGGACAACGGAGAATGAGATGGCTGGATGCCATCACCGACTCTGTGGACATGAGTTTGAGTGTACTCCGGGAGTTGGTGATGGACAGGGAGGCCTGGCGTGCTGTGATTCATGGGGTCACGGAGAGTCGGACACGACTGAGCGACTGAACTGAACTGAACTGAATTACTTTACAATATTGTATTGGTTTTGCCATACATTGATATGAATCTGCCCCGGGTGTACATGTGCTCCCCATCCTGAACCCCCTCCCACCTTCCTCCCCATCCCATCCCTCTGGGTCATCCCAGTGCACCAGCCCCGAGCACCCTGTATCATGCATTAAACCTGGACTGGTGATTCGTTTCGCATACGATAATATACATGTTTCTATGCCATTCTCCCAAATCATCCCACCCTCGCCCTCTCCCACAGAGTCCAAAAGACTGTTCTATACATCTGTGTCTCTTTTGCTGTTTTGCATACAGGGTTATTATTACCATCTTTCTAAATTCCATATATATGTGTTAGTATACTGTATTGGTGTTTTTCTTTCTGGCTTACTTCACTCTGTATAATAGGCTCCAGTTTCATCCACCTCATTAGAACTGATTCAAATGTATTCTTTTTAATGGCTGAGTAATACTCCCTTGTGTATATGTACCACAGCTTTCTTATCCATTCATCTGCTGATGGACATCTAGGTTGCTTCCATGTCATGGCTATTATAAACAGTGCTGCGAAGGATATTGGAGTACATGTGTCTCTGTCAATTCTGGTTTCCTCGGTGTGTATGCCCAGGAGTGGGATTGCTGGGTCATATGGCAGTTCTATTTCCAGTTTTTTAAGGAATCTCCACACTGTTCTCCATAGTGGTTGCACTAGTTTGCATTCCCACCAACAGTGTAAGCGGGTTCCCTTTTCTCCACACCCTCTCCAGCATTTATTGCCTGTAGACTTTTGGATAGCAGCAATTCTGACTGGCATGAAATGGTACCTCATTTGTGGTTTTGATTTGCATTTCTCTGGTAATGAGTGCTGAGCATCTTTTCATGTGTTTGTTAGCCATCTGTATGTCTTCTTTGGAGAAATGTCTGTTTAGTTCTTTGGCCCATTTTTTGATTGGGTCGTTTATTTTTCTGGAGTTGAGCTGCAGGAGTTGCTTGTATATTTTTGAGATTAATCCTTTGTCAGTTGCTTCATTTGCTATTATTTTCTCCCATTCTTTTCACCTTGCCTATAGTTTCCTTTGCTGTGCAGCAGCTTTTAATTTTTCTGGAACCCCACTTAGCCTCCACTAGGGGCAGCAAGGAGCACCATCTTTAAAGCGCCACGGATGATTACTCGCGTGCTGGGCGCCAGAACCAGTCTAACAGGTTTACCGAGCAGCATGTCTTGAAAGGCAAGCCCCAGACATCTCCTGTTGACACACCTGCAGAGTTTCTTCTCTGTTTCTCACCTGGGTGACCCCCTGGTCCAAGATGACACGACCAAACACAGCACCTGCTGCTCGCTGTAGAGGGCACTTCTGGAGCCGTTCTTTTCAGCTGGGTTGCTCTTCCTGACAACTGCTTTTCTTCGTGTTGGCTGCATACAGAGTGTCTTTCATCCGGTGTTTGTCCTTGGGGGACTGAACGGAAGTCAGACCTCAGACTGTGAGCACATGCCACACCAGGATTTGTAGCACAGGGCGCCAGGATTTACTCAGATTTTGTTTTTCTAAAGGACTCAGCATCACGACAGTCCTTCAGAGTCCTAATCTTTCTTCTATAAGGATCTATAGAAAAGATGCTTATGGCTGTGGTAGAATACCCTCCACCTAAGGATGGTTTCTGATCAGATGGAGAGGGAGAAACAGCATTTCTCTGGGACTCGTGTTTTCTTTTTCTGTGCTCCCTGTTGGGTGTGCCCATCCCTTTCCACCTTATTCTACCTGATGCAAAATGCTCAGTGGCAGTGCTTGGATGGTTAGGACATACCCTGAAGCTCTGATTGTTTTTCTGACTGCCCACCAGAGCTTATCTGTCAGTTAATGATGTAATTGTAAAGTATTAAGGAATATTAATGTTTTAAGCCACCCAAACAACTGTCTGGTAACACCTGCATCTCAGTAACACCTCAGTGATGTGAATGAGGTAGGAATTTGAGGCCCCTTAGGGGGACCCCGTGGCTTCCCAGGTGGCTTGGTGGTCAAGAATCTGCCAGCCAAGCAGGATATTCAAGGTCTGTTCCTTTGGTTTGGAAGATCCCTTGGAGAAGGAAATGGCAAGCCACTCCAGTATTCTTGCTTGGAAAATCCCATGGACGGAGGAGTCTGGCCGGCTATAGTCCATGGGCTCGCAGAGTCAGACATGACTTAGTGACTAAACAACAACAGGGTGACCCCATCCTGGCTTGCCAATCTGGGAAGCACCTCCATCCCAGGTAAACCAGGAAGGTTAGTCTCTGAAGTCTCACTGGGGAGCTATTTTATAATAGCAACAATAGCAATAGCATTAACAGCTAATATTTTTGGTGCTTTGTGCCAGGTGCTGTTCTCACTTCTTTACACATATTAACTCAAATATTTCTCTCAACGGTCCTATGTCTGTGTACTATCATTAGCCACTGTTTGTAGATGGCAAACACGTATGCCAGGTTCATGCAGGAAAGGAGACTTTCTAAAATTCCTTAAGTTACCAGCCATGTTTTTGCCTGTTCTTCATATAAGGCCACCCTGCAAGAGCTGGTCCTAGGATAAAATAAGTCTTCAAAACCTGAGTATTTTTCCTTATTGCATGTGACTTTCCTTTCAATGAACTTTTGGTTTAGTGGAAAAGTTGAGAAATGGTTCTAACCAACAAATTCACTGAGGCATCTGCAGAAAATTACTTGGTGCTCAAAGTATGGGTTTCTCTATTAGTAGAACTTTCAGTAAATGTAAAACTTAGTTCCAGTGAGTAATGGAGGTACTGGGCGAAAATATTAAACAGGGCCCAGGTTATTGACCCTGGAGCAGTAGCAAGATCTAAAGGAGGCCCATTATTTGCATGTTAGTCTGCCTCTCATGCCACACCAAAACATCACTTAAACAACAGAAAATAAACAGCTTATTTTCTCATGGTCCCAGAGGCTGGAAGTGCAAGATCAGAGTGCCCGCAGGCTTGGTTTCTGGTGAGGCTTCTCTTCCTGGATTATAGATGGCACCATCTCACTGTGTCCTCACACACATTTCCTTTGTGTAGCTGTGTCCATGGCATTTCTTCCTCTTCTTCTAAGAACACCAGTCCTATTGGATTAGGGCTCCTGATGACCCCAGTTAACCTTAATTACCTTGTTATTAACCAAATACATTAGGCATTGGGGCATCCACGTATGAATTCTGGGGGACACAGTGCAGTGCATCACAATTTGGAAGGCAGAACTTCCTACTTCAGGGCTTGGTTCTGTCACTGGTTTCCCCCATGAATATAATTCTGAGCCTTGCTAAATGTATCCTTCTGAACAGCAACCTGACACAGTGATTCCACTCATTGAAGGATGTAGTGTAATCTAACGCGGGCTCTGCGTACTTATGCTTAGGTTTCCCGAATCCGTAACTCCAGACTGTTGTTGAGTGTATGTGTGTGTGTTAACTGGAATTTACAACCATGTAACATGAAGTGTTTATAGCAGAGGAAAATTCTGTGGGGAGCAGAGCTGTTGTAGAGTGACAAACAGGTGTCTCCTCCACTGTCAACCATTTCTTCCACTATTGCTGATCTTAGAATGTTAGATCTTGGACCCTGAGGCCTTTTTTCCATTCTTTCTGCCTAAAAGCTTCCCCTTTTCTCCTTTTACTTATATTCATAATGCTCTTTCACGGTGAAGAGGCCAGCACTCCCCTCCTCGCCGTTAATTCCAAACAGTTCAGTTTTGCTGTCATTTTGTCTCTAATCTTAAGGCGCTTTGCATTGTCTATATACATTGCTAGGTGTTACATTTCTGTTCAGAAAGAAACACAGGTTAAGGAAATATTTGTTGGATGAGTACAAGTAGGCTTGTTATCTTCATCAGATCATAATCATAAACTTCTTGATGGGAGGTTCTAGTCTTAGATTTTTTCCCAATTTTTTAATTCTGGAAAAATTCACATAACATTAATCATTTTGAAGTGAACAATTCACTGTTCTTTGGATCAGTCAAAATGGACTTCCTAGGAAGGCAGCTGCAAGAGACTTTCTTTCCAAATCACTCTTGGTCTGGCTTGGCTCATTTCTGTGGAGGTACTAAATGGAAATCTACTTTCTAAGTGCTACTTGCTCATCCAGAAGAATTCTTTGTCTCTAAAATAATAGCGTGAGAGAGTCTAATACTTTCAGAATAAAGCTTCCTTTAGTCCACAACTGAGAGTTTCCAAAAATAAAACACTGGCTATGTTTACAAATTCATTTCAAAGGATCTGGGTAATTAGTCATTAGTCACAGCACGCTTATGGAGGGAACCTATAGATTATTACATCAGGTTGCTGTTAGCAAATGCCTATTTGAGAATTTCTGTGCTGAAAGAAGACTGCCGCAGCCATGGGCACCACGATAGAATCATACCTTCATACTCTCTCAGGATCCTTTAGAATCAGGCCACTGTTAGAAATGCAAGCATTTAACAAAGGCATATTATCCCACTTTAAACAGTTCATACCGTGTAACTCTTGTCTTCTTTAATGCTTTCTAGTTGGCAAAGGATTTCTACCTCCAGGAGCCAATGAGCCAGGTGGTAGTAGTATCGTGCCCATTGAGATGAAGAAGACAAACTCAGATATGACAGATATCTTGTCTGAAGCCCAGCAGTTAGTAAATGCTGCATTTGAGACTTCAAATTCAGCCTTATCTCCCAAGTCTTTGGCTGCCCTCAAGACATTTGCAATTCTCAGATTTGTCCCAAGTCACAAGGAATCAGAGAGAAAAAATCTGGCCTCCTATTCTGGAATCCTGTTTTTGTTTTGTTTTTGTTAATCAAAACTGTATTGGTAACTATGAATTTACTGTGTGGTACTTTCTTGTGGTGTGTACCTGTTCGAACCTTTCAGGCAGTGGTCCACGGCTGGGTTATGAATAAAAAGGCACACGTTTTTCTCTCATTTTATTAAAAAGAAGTTTAACAGTACAGAAAAGTCACATGACCTTGGTGGATCTAGAATCCTTTTTTGGAGAAGCATTTTAGCTGAAAGTTTCCATTCCCTCAGCACCTCCCTTTCCTGCTTTTTTTTGCCTTTGTGAAGCCCTTTCTCTCTTCTAGTAGCACTTACACGTTTGCTGTCTAAATCCTACTCAATTTCAGAGGTTTCTCTTTGGGAACAGTCTTGAAATTCTAGCAGCCTCTGGGTCCTGCTGTGTGGGTCAAGGTCAGCACCAAGTGCTCCACATCTCTCATGTGTATCGTGAGGACTCAGAACACTGTTTATAAATGTCACATTAACTAGAAAGAGCCACTCCTCTTAGGAAAAAGTCGGGGTTACACTGCTTATTAATTTGCTTTTTACTTGTTCATGTATGTATATACATATATACATGTTAACACTGCCAGTCATGTAAATAAACTAGAAATTGTTATTTGGGCAAATTTTATTAGGCTGGAACTTTTTTTCTGCATCAATTTCATAACTAACAGGACTATAATTTATGAGTATCTTTATATAGATTATTTTACATGAAATTTGATATAGTTCATAGCCAATCTTATTTAAGATGCTAGGCTCTTTTACTTTAATGAAAGGAACGAGACGAATGAAACAATTGTTTTTCTTTGTTTCATAAGTCCTTACATTTGTGTACTGTATTTTTGCTTTTCCAAAAAACTTTCATATTGTCACAGGATGAGTTTCATCATGTCCAGATCCATCAGTTTTTCTTTGGTCATGGAGGGTGCTGGTAGGTGCCCACGGCCATTGAGAAGCATGGTACTCACATGCAGCAGCTTGGAAGTGGGTCAGCAAAGTGTTGGGTCATAGAGAGTCACTTTGGTTGGCTGACTCCCCAGTGAGGTGCCCATAGCTGTGAATGGAAAGTTTTCATCTGCCAGAGAGAAGTTGTTCATCCTAAGGGACCCATAATGATGCTATAAATGATAACTAACCAAGCTTTGTCTGGAGGCTTCCAGACTTTGTCATTTGTTCAGGGAAAGTCCTGGGCCACTTCCACCTATTTCCAGTGGTTTCTCAGACCTGTTCCCCTTGTCTGAAACCCTCTGCAAAACTTGCTTTAAGGTCAGGGCCCTGCACCCTCTCTCCCTCCCCTCCACCCTCAAAATCCAGGTGAATGTCATCTGGTTTCCCCTGGCTTACAGAAAAGATCTCTGAAGATCTTTTCCTTCTCAAAGGCACTTTCTTTTCTCAATAAAACCTACTATTGCAAAATAAGCATTTTGGCTTATTTTATTATTTTGCATGTTTCTCTTGTAAGTATCAAAAATTTTTATTGTGGAAGTCAGAACTGAGTGTAGACTCATTTTTTCTCATTGGGTTCCTGCTCTTTGGATGCCAGTTCCCTGAGGCAACGTGAATGCTGCTGAGAGGAAAGAAAAGGGCTCCAACAAGGACGGGCAAAAAATAAACGCAAACGGATTAATAGCTTGAGACGATATATACTAGCCTTTTTTGCTTCTCTCAGGAGCAGCCTTGGAACATATGTAGAGAAAGTATTATATCTATTTTTAAGAGAAAGAAACGAGACGAGGCAATTTGATGAAGGTCTCAAAGTTAGTACACGGAGCTGAGAAAGAATCTTTAATTTCCTGGCTCCCGATCCAGCTTTTCTGTCACCAGCAGACATTGCCCGTTCTGGTCCCTGACTCCTACCATTGTGTTTACCACATTTTTGGACATCTGAGGCTGTGTTTGCAACTATGTTACCGTCCCTCCCCCTTGATTCTCCAAACTCTAGAAATTACAGATTATTCTCATTTTTGTGTGTGGGAGAGAAAGATAGTTTAACTCCACTCAGACTTCATATTATCTTTTTATAAAAAATATCTTTTAATCTCACTGACATCCAGATCAAACTCTGAAACAATAGGGAAGGTCTTGATTACGGAATTCAGCCTAAGGGAAAGTAAAAATGGGTGAATTGCTAAGCACCAGTGATATCCAGCTATACCCAGGAAAAAGGGTCTCATCCCTTGCTGGCTCCACCTCTGCACTCAAGTCACAGTGCCACTCTGCAAAGACACAGATGAGAAGTAGAAACTTTGGTTGCAGAGGGTTTCATGTAACCAGTGACAGGCTAGTTAATTAAGTTGGGTCCAGAATTTCAAAATGCTATATCTCATAGTCCTTCGCAAAAGAAGATGCAAATGTACAGCTATAAAAGCAGAAGCAGTTCAGAATGGTTGGAATAGCCTCCTGAGACTTTAAATATGGGCAGGTACCTCCTGTGTGTGCAGGTCTACTGACGGGTCTGCCGACATGGTTGTCTAGGAGGCCATGTTTGCACATTAGGAGCCCTCGGAGAAGACTTTTATTCTTCTTATTAACTATTATTTGCTGAAAACATGCTAGGATTATTTCAAATCAAAGGCAATGTGTTTGTTATTCACCATTTCTGGTTCATAAAGGACTCAAGGTATGAGACAACTGCCTTAAGATATTTCAATGACTGTCATGCTTGTCTAGCTTATTCTGTGGGAACTCAGGGTACTGGATTAGAACTCATGGATAGAAGACTCGGCCAGGTGGATTTTTATAAAACATAAGAATAAAATTTGAGAACTTTCTGAAAATTGGATGCTTGAGTTCCCAAGCTCAGCAGGTGTTCAAACAGAGACTGGAAGACCTCTTGGCATTTGTTATCGAGATGGAATTCAATTCTTAAACTGGTGAACGAACCACATACTCTCTGAGACGTCCTGCAACTTTGAAGTGAGGTGATCCTGTGTGTCAGTTGGAAGTTAGACTTTGGAATTTGACCATTGCATCAGTGACCATTTAGCGGCCATCAAATAGGGCACCATGATGTAAGATTCCACTGCAGAGTTACAGGTAACCATATATCCATTGTCTACAGGAAAGGGGACCATGGACAACCCCAGGCATAGCGCTCTTCAGTCTAATAGAGGCAGAGATGATTCATGGATTCCTTAGAAGACCTTCAAGTTTTTTTCTGTGATTTCTTTGCTGGTACCATTTAGAGTATCCATTCAGAATATACTGTTCAGAGTATCTTCTCCATACTATGCAAAAGCACATTGCAAATAGAAATCAATTGAGAAAGCTTTCCTTCCGTTTGCAGGGCTCTGGCATCTTAGATCCCTCTCTTTACCCTCCTCTTTCACCTCCAGGCTCTGAACTAACTCTTGGGCAGCTGGGAAATGAATTGGTAGCTGAAAAAGGCTTAATGTAACACCCCTTGAGAGGTCTTTGCATTTTCATAGTGAGTTCTGGATGATCAAGGCAAAATGAAACAAACCTCTAACACTTAGTAGAAATTGGCCTTGGGACTGGCAGAAAGATTTTTGGTGCAAGGAGTGGAAGGGAAAAGAGCCTTCCTGGCATATCGATCATGATCCAACCTATTCACTTACAAGGCCTGCTCTGATAGGAATTCACTGAAATGTGTTAATTGGAATGGAATTTACTCACTGCTGAAATTGGGTTGAAAGGTAATTTGTGCCTTTTCCATGACTGCCTCATGTCTCCTCTGACAAAACCTTCTCTGATCCCTACAAAGAAAACCTTATTCAATGAGACATATAAAGATACCAAATTCACTCTCATGAAATGACCTCCATAAATCAACTGAAGCATCTTCAGTGATTTATGCTTTGAGAGGCCAGAGAACATTTATAATCTTGAAACACAGGAGGGCTTTTAGAGGGTTTTAGTGGCAGTTCTTCTGGTGCATATTAGACTAAAGCATACTATTCTTTAGGAGAATTGGCTTTATACCTGATGATGCAGTAGGCATCTTGTTTCCCTAATGAGAGGTGGTCCAGGTCCCAAGGTCTTCACAGCCATGTATTACTAAGAGATACAGAGGAAAGGGGAAGGGGACTTGTGCTTTTGAATGTTAGACCTGCTCCCAAGAAGGCTACTTTTCATCCCTGAAGGGGGCAAATGACCAAGGAATCAAATACCACAGGACATCCCAAGCATAGGACACTTGAATTCACAGAGTCTGAGATTACACAGCATGATTCATTTTCATCAGTTGTTTTCACAACAGGACCCAGAGCCTTTTACTCTTCTTTGTGGAATGGGAACCACTTAGGCACAACATTTCTTCGGAGGTCTGGTTGCCATTTCATGCTTCTTTGACTGAGATTTTTGGCTCAATTCCCTGAAGAAGTGGGCAGAACCAGAACACATTATGATCTATGAATGTCCATTAGAACTGAAATATGGCTTTTCATTGCAAGAAAGCCACAGTTCTCTGTGTAATAAACAGAGTTGGCTGCTTCCCAGAATGCTTTAATCAAGGATAACTAACTGCACATTGTCTGAACTTTCATTCCTTGGAAAATTAACGTGGGCTTTCTGGCACTCTGCAAAAGCTGTTTACATTTCTGTTTCAAATAGTACTAAAAAATTCATGAATTGTACTTTATTCCACAACTTCTATTTATTATGGATCAGATTATATAATTGACCAAATCTTGGGAATCTTAAGGTAAAGTTGATCTAGTTTTGTTTGTTTTGTCTTTCAGAGCTGGTTTATGAGTTCCTTCATGTATTAGCACTTGTAAATTTGATCCAGTAATAGTTTGGGGGAAAATGAGTACATTAATTTGCATAAAAATTGTACCAAAAATAATAACAAATCTTTCAGAAAGCAATCCAGGGACTTCCTAGCAATTCAGTGGTTAAGGCTCCATCTGCACTTCAAGTATAGAGGGTACGGGTTTGACCCCTGGTTGGGGAATTAAGACTGCAAGGGGCAGTCAAATAAATAAATAAGAAAGCAATCCAGATCTCCCTTTTCTAAGCATTTCAAATTATTTGAAGGGATACCTTTTGGAAAAGTTGATATTTTAGTTCAATAAAAGAACATATCCTACCATGAAGACTAATAGCCTATTTCTTCAAATCTTATAACAATTTTCATGGCCATATTAACATCACGTATTTTGATAATTTGCAATGAAATGTAATGAATACAAGATAATTTGAATTTTCTTGAGTGAGTTCAGTATCTGCATTCAAGTAAAATGGATTTATATCCACATATAGATTCATCTATAGGGATTGCTACGACTACTGTAATGGTTGTTTCCAAAAGTTTATTAGTACTAACACAGCCTGCTTCACAAGGTTCTAATAAACAGGTCTTACTTAAGGCATTCTTATGTTACAATAGGAAAGTTCACAGAGAAGGGAATGGCAACCCACTTCAGTATTCTTGCCTGGAGAATCCCATGGACAGAGGAGCCTGTCAGGCTACAGTCCATGGGGTTGCAAGAGTCGGACACAACTTAGCGACTAAAGAGAGAGAGGAAAGTTCACATAAACACAAAATCAAAGCACACATTTCAGATGTTCAGAGCTGTTGCTTTAGACTGTGTGATAATTTCCATTGATTCAGCTACAAGCTAAGTCTTACGTTTACTCCAGAAACCCTTTGTGATATATATAATAGTAGTATAATTACAAATGATGAAACAGAGGCTTTGAAAATTAGTCACCTACCCAAAGGCATAGCTAGTAAGTAGCAGAGCCAAAGATTTAAATGAAGGCCTCTGGTTCTAAAACCTCTCACTTCAGTCTCTTCGGTTTTAGAACTTTCTTTCCATCTTCACAAGAAAGTCTTGTTTCAAACTGTATAATACTATGCAAATGAAGGCAATATTTTAAAGTTCTAATGGTTCTAAGGGCTTTACTTTAGTTAATAAGCCCACCAACAGATTTTATTTTTCACCCGCTTGTGATGTTCCAGGTGAGTTCTGGGAAGGTATAGGGATTGCCATTAACTACGCAAAGGAGAGTGTGATTGGTATATTTATATCCACATGTGGATTCATCTTTAGGGATATGCTCAGTTCAGTTCAGTTCAGCCACTCAGTCGCATCCCACTCTTTGTGACCCCGTGGACTGCAGCACACCAGGCTTTCCCTGTCCATCACCAACTCCCGGAGCTTGCTCAGTCTCATGTTCATCGAGTCAGTGATGCCGTCCAACCATCTCATACTCTGTCATTCCGTTCTCCTCCTGCCTTCAATCTTTCCCAACATCAGGGTCTTTTCCAGTGAGTCAGTGAATTCTTCATATCAGGTGGCCAAAGTATTGGAGTTTCAGCTTCAGCATCAGTCCATCCAATGAATATTCAAGACTGGTTTCCTTTAGGATAGACTGGTTGGATCTCCTTGCAGGGATATGCTACAACTACAGTAATAGTTGTTTCCAAAAGTTTATTAATACTAACACAGCTTGCTTCATGAGGTACTAATAATCAGGTCTTCCTTAAGACATTCTTATGCTGAAATAAGAAAGACTACGCAAACTTAAAATCAAAGCATAAGTTTCAGATTTCAGAGCTGATGCTCTGAAAACATGGAGCAAATATGGGTATATTTGGCATATTCACAGTAGATGTATATGTTTAGCCATAGCATATTTTCATCAGTACTCAATCAAATATTATTGAATTCCTATATGTAGTGTGGTATCTTGGGTAAATATGGATTTTGATTGAGTCTTAGATCTACCACTCTGTTACTTATGTCTTTTTACTTCTGTCAGTCCAAAATTGGGGGATATATTTGGGGATAATAATCCCTGCACATCGTATGAAGTGAGACAATGCCTGTTAAGCACCTAACACAGTGTCTGATTCGTGGTTGACTAAAAAATTAAGCCCTGCATAATTTGCTCATTTCACCCTTCCAGAAACCTGTGTATCCAAGTGAATGCATGTCTGTGCATGCATGCAGCCTCTACTGAACGCTCTTTGGCCCCTAAATCTAACCGTGTCCACATTCACTTCCTTGACCATCTTTATGTTCCCCAAGTTTAAAAAGTTGGCAGGATGGAGGAGAGAGCAGATGGGTACTGGCCCATATAGTGAACATTATTTTTCCTTATGTCCCAAATAGGCTGGTTGGGGCCAATGACCTCAATGTCCAACCCACAAAGCTGCTGCTCTTCCCCTTCCCCTAGAAGGCAGAAGACTTTTTTTTTTCTTTCTACTTTTTACAAAATTCATATAGTTTAGCTGTTCCTTCCTTTTCAAACACATTATAACTCTATTGAGTTAAACTCTATAAGAGCATGCTCTATAGGAATAGGAAAATCTACACCCCTCAGAGTGTTGCTCTCCGTGGGGTGAAAGTCCAGATTCGCATTCTGTAGCTGTGAGACTATAGGTTTCATATTCCAAATCAATTCCTACTTTATCAGGTTCAGTAACTAAAGTTTCATATATTTGGTACATATCCCAATTAGAGATAACTATCTTAGGCAATCTCTTCCATAAATTAAAAAAAAATCAATATAGTTATTTTGATGGTGACCCTATAATTTTTTAAAAATCTAAAAATACACAGAATTGGATTTCAAGTGTCACTGCAACTTAATTAAAGATTCCAATGTCACAAGCCTGTCCTTTTCTCATCACATATTGTGGGGGTTCTGAGTAGAGGCAAGAGTTTTAGCAGTTCAAAGTATGGACTTGATGCTGCTCAGACCTAGAGTTGAGGCCCAGCTTTTAACTGTGTGATCTTGAGTATGTTGCTTTGTATTTTTGAGCTGCAGTTTCCTTATCTGTAAAAAGGGGATGGTGATAACAATAAAAGGATTGCCAGGTGGCACAAGTGGTAAAGAACCCACCTGCCAGTGCAGGAGACATATGAATCAGGAAAATCCCCTTGAGGAGGGCATGGTGACCCACTCCAGTATTCTTGCCTGGGTAATCCCATGGACAGAGGAGCCTGGCGGGCTACGGTCCATAGGGTCGCAAAGTGTCAGACACAACTGAAGCAACTTAGCACACACGCATGCAATAAGATTGACAGCTCAAGTATTGTGGTGGGGTTTATATAAAATAGTGTATGCAGAGCACGATGTTTAATATTTAGAAAGTAACCCAAAGTATCATTACTATCACTATAGAATAAGATATGGTCAAGGTGCTTTCCTGTCTTGTCAAGGAGATGTGTCCACAGGGCAACCTGAGGCTATACTCCTGTCAAGAGCTTACTGAATTGTGTGAAATATATATCAAGGCTAGCACTGAGACACTAACATTTCTGGTTTATCTTGTTGGATATGATATTAATTTCCTGGGCCTGCCATAGTAAAGTACCACACACTGGGTGGCTTAGAACAACAGAAATTTTTTGTGTTTATAGTTCTGTGGGCTGGAAGTTGGTGGAGCTTTTGTGCCAACGTTGGTGAGATTTGTAATATCTAAGGCCTAAGAGCGATAGGAAAAAGACAAGGTATATATATTTTTCTCTTACAAAACGACCTCATTTAAACATTCAGTTCAGTTCAGTTCAGTCGCTTAGTCGTGTCCGACTCTTTGCGATCCCATGAATCACAGCATGCTAGGCCTCCCTGTCCATCACCAACTCCCGGAGTTCACTCAAACTCATGCCCATCGAGTCAGTGATGCCATCCAGCCATCTCATTCTTTGTCGTCCCCTTCTTCTCCCGCCCCCAATCCTTCCCAGCATCAGAGTCTTTTCCAGTGAGTCAACATGTCGCATGAGGTGGCCAAAGTATTGGAGTTTCAGCTTTAACATCAGTCCTTCCAATGAACACCTAGGACTGAGCTCCTTTAGGATGGACTGGTTGGATCTCCTTGCAGTCCAAGGGACTCTCAAGAGTCTTCTCCAGCACCACAATTGCCTCTATAAAGACCATTTTGCTGAGAAAGGCCACATTCTGATCTACAAGGGGTTAGGAGCTCAACTTGTCTTTTGGGGAGGACGCAGTTCACCCCATATCCAGACACCTATTCTCTAGTGTTGTCTGTAACCCTGGTTTCCTCCAGTGAGCGGCCCTCACTTGTGATGTTTCAGAATTTGGGGCTCATGCCTCATCCATAACTTTAGATGTGGTAGAAATCTGTCCTTCTTGCACAGATTCTTTCAGGAGGTGTAGTTCACCAGTGGCCTATTGCACCTTGTTGTAAATTGTTTTCCCCCTTTAAAATTTTAAAATTACAAAACTTATGTGTGCTTATTGTAACAAATCAGTGAAATGTAAAAGCACAAGTTAGCCGTCTCCCTAGCTTTCTTTCATTTTTACCTTCTCCAGTATTAACGTCAGTCTTAGTAACCTAGTGTCTGTCTTCCCATTATTTATTCATGTTCAATGATGTGCAAATATACCTTTTCATTATTTTTGATAACTTATTTTTACCGAAAGTGGAATTGTACAGTATTTGTTATTTTGCTTCCATCCACATCAAAGCTTTTGCTTTTTGATAGTTGCATGATTTATGAGTATATTGCAATTTTTTTTCTATTTTTAAAACTTACTGATGGAAATTTAGATATCCATTTTCCCATTCGAACTGTGGGAAATGTTAAGGAGGGGTGGAAATCATTTGTTTTTCTACTCTGCAACTTGAAAATTTATTATTTTAAAAGAAAAGCCTCTAAATCTCAGTTCTTATCAATGTAGGAATGCCTGGAAGGGTTTTATAGAGGAATTAAACCCTTTGCCACTTCATTGCCCTGTACCTTCATTCAGGAAAATGGCAAAGGGAGTGCCTGGGACTAAAAGGGAGTGTGAAATGTGGTTTGCGACCATCTTTGACCTTCATAATTTAATGATGCTTGAATTTCTCTAATTCGGTATTGCTGTGTTCCATTTGTGAGCCTGAAAATAAACCTTCATGTGTTATGTACTACATATGTCTTTGCCAGCTAGACTGCACAAGCAGGCTCTTTAGGGGAAAAAAAATTAGAATACACTAAACGTAACCTGGATTTTTAGCATCCGTCCTTCCAATGAACACCCAGGATCGATCTCCCTTAGAATGGACTGGTTGGATCTCCTTGCGGTACAAGAGACTCTCAAGAGTCTTCTCCAACACCACAGTTCAAAAACATCGATTCTTCGGCGATCAGCTTTCTTCACAGTCCAACTCTCACATCCATACATGACCACGGGAAAAACCATAGCCTTGACTAGACGGACCTTTGTTGGCAAAGTAATGTCTCTGCTTTTTAATATATTATCAAGGTTGGTCATAACTTTCCTTCCAAGGAGTAAGCGTCTTTTAATTTCATGGACTGATGCTAAAGCTGAAACTGCAATACTTTGGCCACCTCATGCGACGAGTTGACTCACTGGAAAAGACTCTGATGCTGGGAAAGGTTGGGGGCGGGAGGAGAAGGGGACGACCAAGAATGAGATGGCTGGATGGCATCACCGACTCTGGACATGAGTTTGAGTGAACTCTGGGAGTTGGTGATGGACAGGGAGGCCTGGCGTCCTGTGATTCATGGGGTCCCGGAGAGTCGGACACGACTGAGCGACTGAACTGAACTGAACTGAACCTGGATTTTATAGGTAAGCTTAAGTTGACGTCACCCTCCACTTTCAGGTCATTTCAGTACTTAGTTTTGCATAGAAATATCAGTAACAGCTCTTAGGGATTGTGTTGTAGTCACTAGCTAGCATCACTCATAAACTGGTTCTGTGTTCAGAGCAAGCACAGTGTACAGGTTCCTTAGCAATTTCTGGTCAATAGTCAGTTAGTATAGTACAGTGACGCAGGATAACCTGAGAATTTACTGCAGGAAGTGAGTTTATAGGCTTATATATATTTAACTGCAGGAATTGAGTTTATAGGTTTATATATTTTGGCAGAGTATAGCCGAAGTGGGGGAGGAGGCAGCATGATATAGTTGGAGGTGGTATTGTCATGTTTTCATTCTCTATTTTTTAAAAGCTCATGATAAAACAAACTTCAAATAGTATTGAGGGGTATAAAGTGATACGTAAAAAAATCTGGGGTCCCCTAATTCTAATCTCCAGAATTAGCTGCTAACATTTTCTTGCATAATATGTATATTTTCAAGATATATAAAGTGAAAAGAGCAAATTACAGATTATATATAGTATTTTCTACATATATTACAAAATCAACTGTAAGTATTACCTACATATACATATCTACTACATGTAAAGATGCACTCAAATATATATATGTATGTTTATGTTATATGTATAGAATGTTCTGGAATTTTCCCTTTCACTGAATAATATGCCTTCAACATATTTCCATGTCAGTACTTCTAGATCCACCCCATTCCTCTCAGTTGTATCAAAATTAGTGTCACTTGTTTTCTAATTCACTTCGGTTAATATTTTTAAACTGCAGGTCACAGCCCATTTTTGAGTCATTAAATCCATTTAGTAAATTATGACCAGCATTTTAAAAACCTTAAATAAACCAGAATAAAAATAGAAACTATCAGAGAGTATTACATATAGCTAGAATTATGAATCTGAGATTTCAGGGGTGTGTGTGTGCGCGCGTACGTGTGTGCATGCAGGCATGTGTCTTCACTGGGTCACAAGGTAAAATTAGTATCTTACTCTCCAGCTGTGGTAAAAAGAATCTTTAAAATGCACTCATATACATGATATCATTTCTGGAACTTACAGGTGTTTTTCCCTTTCCTCTGGCAGTTAGAGGATACCCCTCCTTCCTCATGGTTCCATTTACCCCTTGCCTCCCCATCAGAAACACTAAGTGGAATTATGTAACCATTGTGGTCTTGACGGCCTCTTGGTGGAATGGCAGTGGGGGCAGAGGCTCTGGGTTGGAAGGTGCTGCCTTCAGCAGAATATCCACAATGTGGAGAGTGAGGCCAGGTTGTTTAAAGAAAATGGTGAACAGTGAAGACACTATTTGTTGAATTTAGACAGAATAGTGACTCCATCTGTATTACCTTTTTTTGGTTAAATTTTAATTATTTGCCAAATGAAATACAAGAATTGCATACCCATGCTTGATTTTTTAGCTGCCTTTCTGACCATTTAGGCAACTGTGTTTCTCAAGGAGGCAGAAGTAGGAGTCAGATGATGATGGTGTAATTAATCCTTTAAGAGTCATCACACCTGTGTGTGGACTGCCTCTCAAGCACATGGCATGTCCTGAAAGGATGGGACTAGACCAGGTGAGGTCCTGCTTTCATAGAGCTGCTTGGGCTTCTGTTACGTTGCAGTGACTCAGATACTTACATTTGAATCTCTGCAATTTATGTAGAAAGTGCTGTCAAAGGGAGCATTAAGCAGGTCAAAGACTTCCATTTTTAAGTTAAAATGGGAATTAAAAAATTAGGCAATAAATGGCTCCCATTTGCTTTTATACTCTTTTATGCAGATGGTTGTATGTGCTGGAAAGTCCAGAGCAGCTGCAGGGAGCAGTTCTGAGCAGGTCCTGCTCTGAGCAGCAGACGCTGATGGATCTTCACTCTGATGGTCAACCATTCTCCTGCCCAAGTACTCTCCTGGTCCTTGAGGATGCTGCCTCATACTCAGTGCTGGTTTCTGCTACTTAAGGCTTTAGCTTTCTCACAGCCCACCCCTGCCTCTCCACCATACAGCCTTTGCTTCTGCTTCTGCTCCTGCTGCCACCTGCCTGATAATTTTCCTTATTCTCATGTTTGACTCTCAGAAAAGCAGGAGACAGGAAAAGAGAGAAAGAGAAAATGACTCTGGCTGGGCACATGTATCCATGCTCTTCCTTTTCAAGCTGTTGGCCACTCTCAGCAGTCTTGCCATTCTCTTGCTTTGTCTGTTCACACAACCCTAGTTGTACACAACTCTCCCCTACTCAGCACCTGCACCGCTGCAGCTGAGTGAGACTAGGGGAAAGCACACAGTCATGTTGACTCACTTGAAATTCATGATCATGAACCTCAAGCGAGTAGTCGGTATTACTCTCCAGTCACTCTGTCTTTCACTAGTCCATTCACTTCCCTGCCCTTCAAGATGACCGTTTCCTTCATGCCTTCTGCTCTCTTCTCAGACCTCTAGCGCTTCCGTCCCATTCCTACTCTCAGTGGGTGACTTTGCTTCTTGTTTTAATGAGAAGATAGGAGCAATCAGGAGAGAACTCCCATAGGGTCTCATCAGCATCTCTTTCCCCGCTACCTGCTCTTCTGTCCGTATTCTCTGCCTTGTCTTCTGTAAGTGCACAAATGACCTAGGTTCGTATCCTAAGCCAGCCCCTCCATTTGCCCATCCACTAGATGGATCTAATGTCGGACACGACTGAGCGACTGAACTGAACTGAACTGAACTTAATGGTCCATTTCCTGTTGCCTACTCAAGAACATCTCTTTCACAATTCTCCCTATTCTTACATCATCATTTCTTCCCTGTGTAGTGACTCATTCTTATCTGCAACAGATGCCTTTTTATTTCTCCCACGTTGGAACATTCTTTGTTGCTACTTCCTCCTCCTCCTGTCATTCATTTCTCCCTTCCATTTTCAGCAGGCACTCTTGAATTTGTTTGTGTCATGAATACCTTGAATGGTCTAGGAAAGTCTATGGATTCCTCAGAATATTGCTTTTAGATGCCTAAAATAAAATACAGGATTGCAAAAGAAATAAATTACATTGGAATATAGTTATCAAAATGACTTTCCACTGCTGTGATGTGGTAACATGTTTTTCTTCATTAACGTACTAGAGAAGACATGTAAAATATAGGCAAGGTAAGTTAGATTTTATTTTTCAAAAGCAAACTGTTACAGAGATTCTCTTCAATCATAGCCTTTGCATCTTGTAACCTTTCCGTTACAAAACGTTGTGCTATCTTATGAGGATTAAGAATTCTCATTTGATCTGTCAAGTTCTATAAAATTTAAGGCATGAAAATCATTCATATGCTTCCATTATTGACCCAGTAAGCAATTATGAATAAAAAGGAAATATCGATAAGCAACAAAGGTCTAGTTCCCACTGTGGGAATATGTACTTTCACTGTCAGGTGGCCGAATGGCTTTTGGGTACATTTGCCAAGTGTTGGCTAGCCATGTTTGTCTCAGCACTTGAACAGCATGGGGCCAATAGTTACTGTACATTTGAAAGAGTGATGATCATGATGTTTTGAGATCTGTAAAAATTATATGGTGTGAAAATATCCACAATTTCTAGATTTGGCAACAAAGAAACAGACATTGCTGATTTTACTTTCATAATTGAAGAAAATGGTAGATTAGTTAGACAGTAGTGTAAATAAAGGTGTAATCCTTTTCCCATCTAAATTTATGAACTTTCTGAATTCTATCCTCAGATTTTTGGGGGACCCTGATTTAAGAGGCCCTGCTTTTGATAGCAGAGTTCACTTTAAGAACTGTCATATCCTCTGCTTTGTATTCTTGTTCCCCTTTCTCAGTTGGAGTCCATGCCTATCAGGCATTTGCCCCCATAATCCACTGAAACTGTCCAATGACATCCATATCTTTATAACCAATGATCTTGCTTGCCTTGTCGGCAGTATTTGAGACAATTGATTGTTCTTTCTTTCTGATGTACTTCACTTGGCTTCAAGGATATATACTCTTTCAATTTCTCCTGCCTTTCTGGCCACTAATTCTCAGGTCTCTGCTGGTTCCTCACCTTCTGCATGCTGAATCTTGGAGTGGTCCAGGGCTTCGGCATCTTTTTCTTTAATTTGCGGCTAGTCATTCTCTTCGGAGAAGGCAATGGCACCCCACTCCAGTGCTCTTGCCTGGAAAATCGCATGGATGGAGGAGCCTGGTGGGCTGAAGTCCATGGGATCGCTCAGAGTTGGACACGACTGAGCGACTTCACTTTCATTTTTCCCTTTCATGCATTGGAGAAGGAAATGGCAACCCACTCAGTGTTCTTGCCTGGAGAATCCCAGGGACAGGGGAGCCTGGTGGGCTGCCGTCTGTGGGGTCACACGGAGTCGGACACGACTGAAGTGACTTAGCAGCAGCAGCAGCAGCATGTATTCTCTTATTCTCCTTGAGGTTTTACTCATTGTATTTTTTTTTTTTTTGAATACACAATTCCATTTATGGAAAGAAAAAGATACCATTAAGTCTTTCTTATAAATACATACATGATAAAGCTAAAGGGAGAAAGCTAGGGGAAAATATCTGGTAGTATCAAAAATTCAGGCTAGAGGTGATAAATGGGGAAGGCAGGGAAGGAGGACCGTATGAGAGCTGTAATGGACTGGAGTGTCCTTTCAAAGAGGACTTTGGAAATTTGGCAATTTTGTTATCATCCTATAAAATATAAATCTATGGTTTACATTCATTTGACTGTTTCATCAGTTTCACAATGAGCTCAAATATAAGGAACATAGTTAACTTTAGTCTTGCATATACATACTAGCACCTACCTCATTATTTTAATTTTTATTTCTTAGAAATGTTACCAGCAAACTATCTCAGATATTCACTGAAGAATGGAGCACAGTAGTCTAAGAGAGACATGCTTTCTATGATCTTAAAATTGAAACAAATGGGGGAGATGCTGCTAAAATGTACAGGCTTGCAGTTAGAAGATAATTAAGTTGTGGAGATCTTATCCACAGTCTAGTGATTATCATCCACAAAAATATATTAATATCGTATACTGTATAGTTGTTGACAGACTAGATCTTAAATGTTCTCACCAGATAAAAAGAAATGATAATTATCTGATGTGATAGAGGTGTTAGCTAGAGCTACACTGGTAATCATATTGTGGTATATAAATGTATCAAACCAACTCATGGTACACCTTAAATGTACACAAAGCTATGTGTCACTTATCTCATTAAAAAAAACAACAACAATAAATCACAAGAATGCAATTCTCAAAGTCACTTCCATCTGAAATTTGAACACGGCCATTGTAACTTCTAACAGTAGCTCAACTAAGAACGGCTGATAGAAATCTTATTATTTTTTTTTTTTTCCTAAACTGGGGTCTGAGTTAGACATGAAAAGATTTTAGGTGTCTGACAGAGTCCTGACTGTTCTATTCATCCCATTGCTCTCCCCACTCTGTTTACTGCAGGTCAGAACAAGGACAGCTAAGCCCATGGGAAGGATTTGTTCTGTCCTTTCTTTCCACTACACTAGTGTTTATTAACAAATCCCTTGGCTTTTTCATGCTTCTTATTGACCGCATATTTCCTGCATTTGTAAAAAGAAATAAAATTGCCAGCATCTGTATTATTCAAGTCCTACCCTTTCTCACATCTTTGTTGGACTTGCTCACCAGCCCGATGGCTTCTTCAGTTGGACCCTCTGCTGCTGCTAAGTCACTTCAGTCGTGTCCGACTCTGTGCGACCCCATAGATGTATCATTGTATTCTGATATTCCCATCCAATATTTATAACTCCAGTCATGACCTATGGGCTGAATTTCACTCTTCTGTATCCAACTGCCTACTCAGTATCTCCACCTGGTTGCCTAATGGGCACATTTGTCATGGCCAAATCCGGGTCCCTGATATTCTCCCCAAACCTGCTTTTCTTGCAGGTCTTTCTCAGCAAGTGACAGCTGTTCTTCTAGTTGCTTCAGCTGATCACCTTGGAGTCAGGTTTCATTCTTCTTTCTCTCACATCATACATCCAACCCATCAACAAATCTCGTCAGTTCTGGCTTCAGAGTGTATCCCAGTGCTATTGTTTTCCACCTCACTGTGGCCACCTGACACAAGTCTCCAAGGGCTTTTCTCTAGTATATCATAGCCCTCTCACCACTCTCTTCACTCCTTTTTTTCTGTCCTTAAAGGTGGAAATTCACAAATCTTATAAGCAACACATTCACTGAGCTCATCTGTATTCAGAAGAAATATACACAGATGCCTAAATATATTCAGGTTCTTCTAAGTGCCAGATATTTATTGCTAAGGTACACAATTCCAAATGATGGATATTTTCCCATGCATGACTCATGGAATTCATTCAGCAGCCACATTATTAACCTGATAGGATTTTACATGTATCTCTACAGGTTTGATACCCATATTAAGACAGTTTAAAAAGCTTGCTACCTCAACTTTAGGAGCTTATTTTGAAAGGATGCTCTGAAGCGGTTTCAAATGTCCAAATGTCCCCAAAATATTGTGTTATTACTGTCCTGTGACTGCCAAACACACAAAATGTGTTAGCTAATAGCACATTCTTCTACTGTTCATTCTCTGCTCTTGCATCAGAAAAGAATAGAAATGCCTCAAGTACCTTAGAGTGGTAACCTTCCTTAGCTATTAATGTTATTCATTAAGTAAACACTTTGAGTGGCTTTTATGCACCAGGTATTGCAATAGGTGCTAGGCATACAAAGATGAATAAAATCCAGTGAATATCCTCTAAGAGCTCACAGGCAAATGGGGGAAGCAGAGGAGGAAAGAATTAGGTACCATGCAACCTGACATGTGCCATAATGGAGACTGTATGCATTAGATTTAACGCTAGGACAAAGAATGGAATACTCAGTTCTGTTTAAATTGATCTAGAAGTTTCAATCTTGAGGCATTATCTGAGATTCCTTGAAAAATGATAAGTTCTTGGTCAGTATGTATATAGAGTCCCTGTCCCTACCATAGCTCAACTCTGTCCTGGGGCTTGGAATTCTAAAGGATAAAAACAGATATCAGAGGTATCGTAACTAACCTAAGTTGGAAAAGTGCCAGCCTGAAATGCTCAAAGTGTGATCTGTTCTAAAACCTCCTAAAGTAAATATATTCCAGAACCTCTCTTATTCAGAGACTAAGAAAGCTTCTAGACATTCTTATCTTATAAATAATTTACCTTCATCATGTTATGACTTTTCTCCATGGTGATGTTTTATATATAGGAGCATATACATACATACATAAACATGCAAATACTTTAGGAGATTTTAGATTTTATATAATATATATTCACACAGGCATATATATTTGTAAATATATATAATATAAATATATTTATATAAATAAATGTAAGTATATATTAATTTATAAATATATCAGAAAACACATATTTAAAAGCAGCCCTGCTTAGTGGAGATGAGATGGAAACTCATGGAAAATAATTAGAAATTTTAGAATTATAAGAAACTGATTGAGTATGTTAAAGTGTCAGTGTTCCCATCTTATTTTCCTAATAATAGGATGCATGGAGCCAGGAAGCAATCTTTCAATTCTCTTCATAATACTTATGAGAAAATTGAGACTGATTTGGGGATGAGGAACTTTCCTAGAGTTATCCTGTGGGAATAGAACCCAAGTTTCCTGCCCCAGGCTTGTACTGCTTCTTCCACTTTCTTGATGTGATTTCACTGGCTGGCACACAGAAACTTTTCCATCAGGATTCTGTCAGCCAATCTGAGTTTATTTAGGCAAGAATAAATAAGCACGCTGTACTTGAAGAATGGAATATCAGCTAGATGCCCACCTTTGCTCTCTGATCAGGTTCTGTCCCACCTGGTGGCTGCAAGAGAAAGGCCACAGGAAAAGCTCCAGCAGTCCACAGGCAAGGGGCCACTCTGGACCATGGTTCTGATGCCAACACGGAAGCAAAGCACAGGAGAGGGTCAACATCTGGACAGCAATGCACTGAAAACCAAGCTAGCACATGAGGGATCTCAGTCACAGTCGTGTTTAAAATTTTTATTTTTTATTTATTTTTTGGTTGCTCTGGGTCTTCATTGCTATGAGTGGGCTTTCTTTAGTTGAGGCGAGCAGGGGCTACTCTCTAGCTGCGGTCCACTGGCTTTTCATTGTGGTGGCCTCTCTTGTTGCAGAGCACAGGCTGTAGGCATGAAGGCTTCAGTAGTTGCGGTCCTGAGCTCTAGAGCACAGACTCAATTGTTGTGGCTGGTGCATAGGCTTAGTTGCTCTGAGGCATGTGGAATCTCCCCAGACCAGGGATTGAACTTGTGTCCCCTGCCTTGGCAGGCAGATTCCTACCCACTGTACTGAAGTCCAGGACATCACAGGCTTTAAGGACAGAGTGGAACTGAGAAGGCAAAGTGAGGTGAAGCTCTAATGGCAAAGTAGTTATCTTGGGTCCTCTGGAACTGTAGAAATTGGAGCCAGGTTCAGAATGGAAGCAGCTTCTAGCAGGAGTAGCAAACTTACAGCCTGAGGACCAAATCTGACCTGCAGTTGTGTTTGGCCGAGGACAGCTATTATTTTAAAAATTAAACACTTCAGGTGGGTCACATGCTTTCCATCTTGTGGCAGTCTCACCCGCTATCTCACACTGACTCAGACAGGTACTTAATGAGCCCAGACTCAGAGTCCAAGAATTGCACAGCAGTTTAGGAGGCAAGCACCGTTCTTTAATACAATCTGCCAGTCCTCAGAGGTTCACAAATGTGGATAAATTCCAACCAGCCCGAAATTATTTCATAGTGGTTCAGTTGTGCCTGACTCTTTGTGACACCATGGACTGCAACATGCCAGGCTTACCTGTCCTTCACTATCTCTCAGAGTTTGCACAAACTCATGTCCATTTATTCAGTGATGCCATCCAGACATCTCGTCTTCTGATGTCCCTTTCTCCTCCTGCCTTCAATCTTTCCCAGCATCCGGGTCTTTTCCAAGGAGTCAGTTCTTTGCATCAAGTGGCCCAAGAATTGGAGTTCAGCTTCAGTCCTTCCAGTGAATATTCAGGGTTGATTTCCTTTAGGATTGACTGGTTTGATCTCCTTGCAGTCCAAGGGATTCTCAAGAGTCTTCTCCAACACCACAGTTCAAAAGCATCAATTCTTCGGCAGTCAGCTTTCTTCACAGTCCAACTCTCTCATTCATACATGACTACTGGAAAAACCATAGCTTTGACTAAATGGATATTTGTCGGCAAAGTAATGTCTCTGCTTTTTAATGTGCTGTCTAGATTTGTCATAGCTTTTCTTTCAAGGAGCAAGAATTTTTTAATTTCATGCTGCAGTCACCATCTGCAGTGATTTTGGAGCCCAAGAAAAGAAAGTCTATCACTATTTCCATTGTTTCCCCATCTTTGCCATGAAGTGATGGGACCAGATGCCATGATCTTAGTTTTTTGAATGTTGAGTTTTAAGCCAGCTTTTTCACTCCTCTTTCACCTTCATCAAGGGTCTTTTTAGTTCCTCTTCACTTTCTGCCGCAAGGGTGGTGTCACTTGCATATCTTAGTGATGCCATCTAACCATCTCATCCTCTATGGCCCCTTCTCCTCCTGCCCTCAATCTTTCCCAGCATCAGGATCTTTTCCAGTGAGTCTTCTCTTTGCATCAGGTGGCCATTGGAGTGTGAAGTCAAGTGGACCTTAGGAAACATTTCATCGTAGGCAAACCCTACTTGGAAATTATCTAGACGTGGTCCTTTGCAATCAAGTCAGTACTTTATGAAACTGACTTATGAAGTTCAAAAAGTTTAAAAATAATGGTATGAAAATTCCATTTGTGATTAACAACTGCCTTGTAAAATACTTTTTTTTTTAAATGTTTTGGATGTCAGGAAACTCCAGAATGTACATGCCAAAGATCAGACACTTGAGATGTCATGAATCTTATAAACTTGTGCCTCACAGAGAGCAAATTTTATATAAACTCCTAAAGGCAGGCAGAAAAATGATCTCCCAAAGATGTCCCCTGGGCTTCTCTGGTGGCTCAAGATGGTAGAAAGTCCGCCTGCAATGCAGGAGACCTGGGTTCAATCCCTGGGTTGGGAAGATCCCCTGGAGAAGGGAACAGCTACCCACTCCAGTTTTCTGGCCTAGAGAATTCCATGGACAGAGGAGCTTGGCAGGGTACAGTCCATGGGATCACAAAGAGTTGGATACAACTGAACGACTCACTGCCCCCAAAGATGTCCACATACTAAGTCCCAGAAGCTGTGAGTATTTTAGGGTACCTGGCAAAGAAGAATTACAGTTGCTTATTAGCTAACTTGGAAATGAGAAGAATATCCTGGATTATCCCTGCAGACTCAGTGTAATCACTGAGGTCTTTAAAAGTAGAAAAGGAAGGCAGAAGAGAGAAAACAAGAGTTGACAGCACGAGAAGGACTCAACCAGGCATTACTTGCTTTGAATATGGAAGAAGGAGTCAATGAGACAAGGAATACAAGTGGCCTTTAAAAGATGGAAAAGACAAGGGAATGGACTCTATGCTAAACCCTCCAGAAGGAACACAGCACTGCCAATACCTTGATTTTAGGCCAGTAAGACCCATTTTGTAATTCTGACCTTACAGCTGTAAGATAATAAATTTGTGTTGGCTCCAGACACTGTTTTGTGGCCCTTTGTTACAGCAGGATTAATAAACTAATACACTCCCAGGTGAGGAGACTGTGAATGAAGCATGTCTGGATCAAGGTGGCTCATCTGCTTCATTCATGTTGTTTTAAACCAAGACTCACCGTCTGATATTTGTAATTTGCATTTCAACAACATGATGAAACTGGGGCTTGTTCACAAAGGATGTTTGTGATGCTCTTTGAATTCCTAAGCCTATCAAGTGAGTTTTAAATGAAAAAAGCTAAAGATTCTCAGGCCAGCTCTCAAAATCTTGAAGACACTTTATAACTAGCCACTTGGGGACTTCCCTGGTGGTCAGTGGCTAAGACTCTGTGCTCCCAATGCAGGGGATCGAAGTTTGATCCCTGGTCAGGGAACTAGATCTCGCATACTGCAGCTTAGAGTTCAGCATGCAGTGAAGATCCCAGGTGTCACAACTATGGCTGGCTGTGGCCGAATAAATAAATGTTAAAAAACAAAGCGAAACAAAACTAGCCACCCAGCACTGCTTTACTTTTCAACTGTGATCATAAAACGTTAAGTTACATGTTTAGATGGAAGCTTTTGTTGGTAAGTGGAGACCCAAATTAGGTTAGACTGATGAATGTCTGAGATTACTGGAAAAACTCTAGTAAAAGAGGAATATAAAACAAAGTTATAGTTGTTCTATTTCTTTTAATTAATATTCACAGAATAAAGACATATTCTGACACCTAATAGTTTCTAAATTAGTGTGACACTTAGTGGGTTGTCACAATAGGATTAACCAAACATAGAGGAGGAGCGAATTACAAGGCAATTAATTTGGAAATCACAACCATTGCAAAATGGTTTTATCGCTTGGTTTTTTTGTGTGTGTTCGTTATGGAGGGAGGAAAAACGAGTCAGTTGGAGATTCAGTCCTGTCTTATCTGAACTTTCCAAGGTATATCCTGGTTTTTAGTTGCATGAGGAAAGAATTCCATCTGGGAAGTTCTTTTTTAGACTTTCACTTAAGACGTGCCTCTTTGGTGGTAGAATTTGGTTTTAATGTTTCCTTTTGGTGTTGCTAAATGTTGGGTCTTCAAAGTGTTCATTAAGGACTGATATACAGATCAAGGGGGCACCAAATTGGAGGAAAGGAGAAGGGAGGAAGTGAGTCAGTGAGGAGCCTAGGGTACAAAGTTTAAGGAGGTGCTCACTCTCTGGCCTGTGCACATGCCAGTCTACCCTTGTTTGACCCTAACGGTTGATGCTTCCTTAAGAGAGTGGTGCCTCCTTAAGAGGGAGACATCTCCATAAGAGAGCAGTGCCCAGGGCACAAATGTAACCAGGCACTCATTCTCAGGGTCATGCATGTGCCCATTGGCACTTGCTCCATCCTGAGGGTGAGTGCCTTTTAACATTTTGCACCCAACACACCTCAGTTGCCTCAGTGGTCTTGCCCTCAAGATGAGGGCATGGCCAGCAATGGCTGAGAGGATGGCTGTAAGGCTGTCTCTAGGTTGGAAAGTCAGGGGTTGTTCTGGAACCCCTTGTGTATCCCAGACCACCTCCTTTGGCCAGAAAATAAATAACTACAGAAGGCCTACCTTAGAATGGCCCCAGATCAATCCAGAACTGAGCACAATACCTCCCGTGAATCATACCTCCTGAGCCTATCCTGGTCAAGGCTCTCCACTCACCGCTCAAGAGAGCTCAACCCTACTGTTGGCTCTGGTCTAAAACACACTTTCCATGTGTTACAGAACTTCAGGGAACAGATTCATTCAGCTCTCCTGTATGCCTTTTGATTTCAGGAAACTCTTTCTAGTCACTGATTATTTGAATCTATTTTGTACAAATAGAAGCAATTCTGTTTTGTACAAAGTTGGAATGGTAAAGTATAGTCATAATTAACATGATATTTCCATCTCTGGGCATGCTTTCATTGCCAATTCTGCCTTTTTAATGCAAGGGATCACTCTCATGGAATGCTAACACTACACAGTGCAGTTATAATACGAGTTTTACTTAGGGAGCAATTAACAAGCAGGCATGTAGAAGCATGCACACAATCCTTTGAACTCTCCTCCTGTGGCTTAGGCCAGGCACGGAGGTCTGTGTCCACTATAGACGCTGCTTTGGGAGAGAACGCTCCATGCATTTAAAGGGTCACTGGCCTGGGCACATCTATGTGGTTGCACAGCAGTAGAAGCTCCCTGGTCAGGGAAGTGGCCTTATTAGAAAGGGAAAGCCTCTGGAGCCCAGCAGTTGGTATCAGCTTATTTTCCATTGAGCTCAACCAGTTTTCTTCTCAGCTGGTAAAAGAGGGAAGGAAACGAGTCTCCCGCCCCGTCCATATTTGTGTGTTGCTTAGTTCTGGGTGTTCATTGGAAGGACTGATGCTGAAGCTGAAACTCCAGTACTTTGGCCACCTCATGTGAAGAGTTGACTCATTGGAAAAGACTCTGATGCTGGGAGGGATTAGGGGCAGGAGGAGAAGGGGACGACAGAGAATGAGATGGCTGGATGGCATCACCGACTCAATGGACATGAGTTTGAGTGAACTCCGGGAGTTGGTGATAGACAGGGAGGCCTGGTGGGCTGTGATTCTTGGGGTTGCAAAGAGTCGGACACAACTGAGTGACTGAACTGAACTGAACTGAACCACAGGTTTGGCTTCCCTGGTGACTCAGTGGTAGAGAATCCGCCTGCCAGGCAGGAGATGTGAGTTTTACTCCTCGATCTGGAAGATCCCCTGGGTCAGTAAGAGTAGGAAACGGCAGCCCTCTCCAATATTCTTGCCTGGGAAATCCCATGGACAGTCCATGGGGTCACAAATGAGTCAGACATGATGTAGCAACTAAACAAAACAACAACAAATCATAGGTGTACTCTTCCCTTTGCTGGATTGGGGGCAGTCGGAGAAGAAAGACAAAGTCATATGGATCTTTGTACCTCCTGTGATGCTCTGCCTGTGATTGAATGCTAATACATACTTATTGATAGTATGAATGAAATATAATAGACTTCAATCAATGCTAAATGAATCCTGTATTAAAAAAAATAGATCCTTTACTTCATGGCAACTTGAAAACATGGGCTATACCTCCATAATGGCAAACCACATATTTTGGCAGGGAACAAACCAGTACATATGGTTGAGGGTGACTACTGTATGCTCTTAATGTGAAAACTGGTAGCAGTCTTTCTCTGCCTCACCCCGGCCCCCACCCTTTGCAATTTTGTTTCAAAACATTTGTCTCTGCCATGTTGAGAGGAGGAGTTAAGACAAGAGACTTCCTTTAGTTGTCAATGCATGGAGGTTTCCAGCCAATTTTCTCTTTAATGCCTTTCTAGGTGTGCACCTACAAATCACATGAAGGGGAGAAGTTTGGGTAAACAGTAGTGCTCATTTCAGAAATATTCTTCTTGTGTTGACTTGGTATTCATGATAAGAATGACAATCATTGCCATTATCTTTATTCTAGCGAATGTATTTTTGGACATTTACTCTGTGTTCTGTAATATACTGAGTTCTTTATGTCATGTAGTCCTCAATCCTGTGTGGCAGTCACTCTTTATTAAACACATTGTCAGCACATTCCCAGACCTGAGCTCACCTCGGCGTCCTTCCAGGTGTTTGTTTTATAGCTCATATTCCTCAAAAACCAGCAGCTGTCTTGTATAGGGATCCAACTGAGATACAGGCAAGCAGGTTTTGCTGGGTCTTCCCAAAGCCTTCCAAGTTGGCAGTTGTCTTTTCATCCATGATGGTTCCCTAACAGGGAGCTCTACCCTACTCTGCTTCTTCAAGGGGTTTGAGATCAAAACACCAGCTTTATAAATATTGACTGATGTATTAGAGTCCCTGTATGCTGGATGTCATCTTATTGAAATATTTAAAGTGAAGCTATGGTTGACTGATAGTTTTCCCATTTATCAGAAAAAGCACAAATAAATTCCTAAACATATCCACTTAATTAAAAATACATTGAAAGTAGAAAGAAAGTAGTTCAATTTTGTCCAACTCTTTGCAACCCCATGAACTATACAGTCCATGGAATTCTCTAGGCCAGAAGACCCCTTCTCCAGGGGATCTTCCCAACCCAGGGATCTAACCCAGGTCTCCCACACTGCAGGTGGACTCTTTACCAGCTGAGCCACAAGAGAAGCCCAAGAATGCTGGAGTGGGTAGCCTATCCCTTTTCCAGAGGATCTTCCAGACCCAGGACTTGAACCAGAGTCTCTTGCATTGCCAGCAGATTCTTTACAAACTGAGTTATCAGGGAATCCCATTACTGGCCCAGTAATGACCAGTAAAAAATATATTAATGGTCATTAATGAAAGCAGATGATTCTAAGCCAGAGTTTCTTCCTTTCCCCTAATGTGTGCAGTTTGTTGAGTTTGGACATAAGCTTGTCCCTCTAAAACAATTACCACAATCAAGGCAGTAGACATACCCATCACCTCCAAGTTTCCTATGTTCCTTTTTTGTCACCTTCCCCACCCCTATGGTAAAAACCACTTAAAAAACAATCTACCCTCTTAACAAAATTTTAGGTGCGCAATGCAATATTATTTTAATTATAGGCACTATGTAATTCAGCAGATCTCTGTAACTTATCCATTTAATCTAACCAAAGCTTTACTTACACCCATTGAACAACAACTCCCATTTACCCCTAGCCCCCATACCCACCACTTAATTCTCTGCTTCTATGAGTCTGACTCTTTTTTAGATACCTCACAAAAGTGGAATCACAGTGTTTGCCCTCCTGTGACTGGCTTATTTCACTTAAGAAATGTCCTCCAGTTTTATTCATGTTGTTGCAGAGAGCAAGATTTCCTTCTTTTTAAAAGGATGAATACTATTCCACTGTATGCATACATGACATTTTCTTCATATGCTTATCTGTTGGTGGACATTTTGGGTTGCTTCTATAGCTTCTTCCTTACACTGAGGTATGTAGTAAATGTACACTGTTATGTAAGTGTCATGTGTACAGTATAGTAATTCACAGTTTGTAAAGGTTATATTCCATCTGTAGTTAACTATAAAATATTGGTTATATTCCTTATGTTGTACAATATATCCTTGTAGCTTATTTATTTTATACATAGTAGTTTGTATCTATTAATCCCTTACCTTATCTTGCCTTTCCCCTTTCCCTCTTCCCACTGGTAACCACTAGTTTGTTCTTTGATTCTGAGAGTCTGCTTCTTTCTGTTATTTTCACTATTTTATTTTTTAGATTCCACACATAAGATCCCATACAGTATTTGTCTTTCTCTGTCTGAATTATTTCACTTAGCATAATACCGAGTCCATCCATGGTGTTGCAGATAGCAATTTTCATTCTTTTTTATGGCTGAGCAGTATTCCATTCTATGTATATCTATCTGTGTTGTTCAGTCACTAAGTCATGTCCGACTCTTTCGGGCCCCATGAACTGCAGCACATGAGGCTTCCCTGTCCTTCACTATCTCCCAGAGTGTGCACAAACTCATGTCCATTGAGTCAGTGATGCCATTCAACCATCTCATCCTGGCACCCTGTTCTCCTCTTGCCCTCAATCTTTCCCAGCATCAGGGTCTTTTCCAATGAGTCAGCTATTCACAGCAGGTGGCCAAAGGATTGGAGCTTCAGCGTCAGCACTAGTCCTTCCAATGAATGTTCAGGGTTGATTTTCTTTAGCTTGGACTGGTTTGATCTCCTTGTAGTCCAATGGACTCTCAAGAGTCTTCTCCATCATCACAGTTTGAAAGCATCAATTCTTTGGCACTCAGCCTTCTTTATGGTCCAACTCTCACATCCATACATGACCACTGGAAAAATCGTACCTTTGACTATAAGGACCTTTGTTGGCCAAGTGGTGTCTCTGCTTTTTACTACGCTGTCTAGGTTGGTCACAACTATTCTTCCAAGGAGCAAGTGTCATATCTGTCTATCTATAGAAGTTGTATACATTTGTATCTCACATCTGTATCCATTCATCTGTTGATGAACACTTATTTTGCTTTCAGATCTTGGCAATTGTAAATAATGGTGCTATGAACATTGAGGTGCATGTACTTTTTTCAAATTAGTGGTGTTTTTTTTTTTCCAGATATATACCCAGGAATGAAACTGGTGGGTCACAAGGTAGATCTGTTTTTAGTTTTTTGAAAAACTCCATACCATTTTTCACAGTGACTACATCAATTTATATTCCTATCGACGGTTGTATGAGGATGTATTTTTCTCCACATTCTCACTATCCTTTGTTATTTGTGATCTTTTTGAGGATAGCCATTCTGACAGGTGTGAAGTGATATCACATTGTAGTTTTAATTTGCATTTCTCTGATGATTAATGATGTCCAGTATCTTTTCAAGAGTCTGTATGTCTTCTTTGGAAAAATGTCTATTGGGGTCTTATACCCATTTTTCAGCTGAGTTGTTTGCTTTTTGATGTTGAGGTATATGAGCTGTTTATATCTTTGGATATTAGCTCCTTATTGGTCATATCATTTGCAAATATTTTTTTTCCCATTCAGTAGGTTGTCTTTTTGTTTTGTACCCTGGTGGGCCTGTTAAGGTGTCTTCATTGGCCTTAAGCTACTGTTCTAACAAAAATATTAATAGAATCCCCTCTTTATCACGAAGCAGAACTTCTGCTTCCTTTCACCTTAAAATAGTCCCTGCATAGCCTCTGCTTTCAAACTTTCCAAAGTGCTTCAAGTCCACCATCTATACCTAAATATACTTCTCTCTATCATATAAAGCCTGGGAACATGGAAATTAGCAGCAAATGAGCTCCCTATTTTCTGCTGTTACTGGCATACAGACCTTGAAAGGCCCCTTTGCTGAAGACAGGCTCTCCCTGGTGCCTTTGTTCCTTCTCCCACTGCGCCCTTCCTCTCCAGCCTCCCTGACTGGTTTTTGACAGCAGCAAAAGCTCATCCCATCCATATATTCTCCTCTTGAATCTCTTTTTTCTAACCCATCACACCAAGCTAAGCTTCTGGACAAAAGCCTCTTGAAGAATATTTGAGAACTTTTGATCCATGTGTGATCCTTTTGAAAAACCAACTCCGGATCTCTTATTACCAGTTGTCTTCATTGCTATCATCTGTACCTAAGTTTCTTTTATTTAGAAACTGTGTGCTGACCTGACTGAAACATTCTTAGCCCACACGAGCAAACAGCTGTGACTGGAAATTGAAGCAGGAAGGCACCTGGTGAGCACTTTCTGGCTGAGACCAGGAAAGGAGGCTGATGGCCTGTCTGTGACACTTGAGATGGAGGAAACGAGGGGCATGGTTGAGATGTCAATCTTTGAAGCAGTTTTTCTTACTGGAAATCAATTAATATTTGATTTACAAAAGCATACTGTCTTTGTTATTTAGTCACTAAGTCATGTCTGACTCTTTTGCAACCCGATGCACTGTAGCCCACCAGGCTCCTCTGTACATGGGATTTTCCAGGCAAGAATACTGGAGTAGGTTGCCATTTCCTTCTCCAGGGGATTTTCCTGACACAGGGATCAAGCCCATGTCTCCTGCATTGATTGGCAGGTGGATTCTTTGCCACTGAGCCCAGAAAAGTATATACTAAAGATGATGCTGTGGAAGTGCTGCACTCAATATGTCAGCAAATTTGGAATACTCAACAGTGGCCACAGGACTGGAAAAGGTCAGTCTTCATTCCAATCCCAAAGAAAGGCAATGCCAAAGAATGCTCAAACTACCTCACAATTGCACTCATCTCACATGCTAATAAAGTAATGCTCAAAATTCTCCAAGCCAGGCTTCAGCAATACGTGAACCATGTACTTCCAGATGTTCAAGCTGGTTTTAGAAAAGGCAGAGGAACAAGAGATCAAATTGCCAACATGCTCTGGATCATGGAAAAAGCAAAAGAGTTCCAGAAAATCATTTATTTCTGCTTCATTGACTATGCCAAAGCCTTTGACTGTGTGGATCATGAGAAACTGTGGAAAATTCTGAAAGAGATGGGAATACCAGACCACCTGACCTGCCTCCTGAGAAACCTGTATGTAGGTCAGGAAGCAACAGTGAGAACTGGACATGGAACAACAGACTGGTTCCAAATAGGAAAAGGAGTACATCAAGGTTGTATATTGTCACCCTGCCTATTTAACTTATATGCAGAGTACATCATGAGAAACGCTGGGCTGGATGAAGCACAAGCTGGAATCAAGATTGCTGGGAGAAATATCAATAACCTCAGATATGCAGATGATACCACCCTTATGGAAGAAAGTGAAGAGGAACTAAAGAGCCTCTTGATGAAAGTGAAAGAGGAGAGTGAAAAAGTTGGCTTAAAGCTCAACATTCAGAAAATTAAGATCATGTCATCCAGTCCCATCACTTCATGGCAAATAGATGGAGAAACAGTGGAAACAGTGTCAGACTTTATCTTTTTGGCTCCAAAATCACTGCAGATGGTGATGTAGCCATGAAATTAAAGGATGCTTACTCCTTGGAAGGAAAGTTATGACCAACCTAGACAGCATATTAAAAAGCAGAGACATTACTTTGCCAACGAAGGTCCATCTCAAAGCTATGGTTTTTCCCATGGTCATGTATGGATGTGAGAGTTGGACTATAAAGAAATCTGAGCATCAAAGAATTGATGCTTTTAAACTGTGGTGTTGGAGAAGACTCTTGAGAGTCCCTTGGACTGCAAGGAGATCCAACCAGTCCATTCTAAAGGAGATCAATCCTGGGTGTTCATTGGAAGGACTGATGTTGAAGCTGAAACTCCAATCCTTTGGCCACCTGATGCGAAGATCTGACTGATTTGAAAAGACCCTGATGCTGGGAAAGATTGAAGGCGGGACGAGAAGGAGATGACAGAGGATGAGATGGTTAGATGGCATCACCGACTCAATGGACATGAGTTTGGGTAAACTCTGGGAATTGGTGATGGAAGGGAGGCCTGGCGTGCTGCAATTCTTTGGGTTGCAAAGAGTCAGACATGACTGAGAACTGAACTGAACTGAAATGTAATATGATATCCTAAGATGAATACTGGAACAGAAAAATGGGCATGAATGTGAAACTGGTAAAATCTGATCCTGTCTGGAGTTTCTTTAATGGTAATATACCAATGTTAATTTCTCAGTTTTAACACATGACTGTGTCTATGTAAGATGCTAACATCAGAGGGAAATGGGTGAGGGGTATGTGGGAACTCTCTGTACTATTTTTACAACTTTTCCATAAATCTAAAATTTTTCCAAAATAAAAAGTATGTTTTAGAGGGCCCCAGCTCACCTTCAGACCCCACTCACACCCGCACAGATATTTGCATACCTGCTGGATAGAGTTGGATAAAGTGAGGTGGGCAAATAGCGACAATGAACTTCGAATCACAACCATTTCCCTTGGCTTCTGGACATTCCTTCCTTGCCAAGGCCAATTCTATATTTTGAGGCTCCCCATGAGTTAAAAATAAAGAAATGAAACATGAATGTTTAAAAAGGCTCATTTTAAAAGACAGGATATTTTTCTCTAGAATAATTTGGGTTTCTCACTTCTATTTCTTTGGTGGTCAGTATATTAAGGACCTGATTCAAGGAAAAAGTATTAATATAACCTACAGCTGTAGCAGGCAGCAGAGAATTGTTAAGGCTGTCGCACATCCACGTCTGTAATGAGAGTATCTGATCATGTATTAGTGCCCTTGCTTGTGCTATTGTTCCTACCTTCTGTTCTGTGCTTCTGTATAATAATTATTTACTTATTTTCATGTTCCCTCATTCAATAAGCATTTGTAAAACCCTCTATGAGTTTAACCCCAATGGAATAATACATGGCTCCTGCCTGTTTAGAGCACATGAGCTTATGGGAAAGGAACATGCAGAGGGCTGATGAGTATATAGTGTGAGTGCAGTGATAACAAATGTACATATAAGTTTTTGTGGAAACTAAGACAGGATGTTGGATTTTTTTTTTTTTTAATCCCAGAAAGTATCCTGAAGGGGACACAGCTTCTTCTTTCAGGATGAGTAGGAATGATGATGAAAGTACTAAAGAGACACATCAAGGTAGGAGTCTACATGATGCATTCAGGCAACTGGGGAACTACATGCTTTCAGCATAGCATGAAGGAGGCCACAGGGAAGGGTGGGAGATGAAGCTGGGGAAGTCCACTGGAGCCTGGAGCCAGTCTTAGGGCCTACAGCATTGAGTGGACCTTCTGTTGTTGGACAAGACTGCAGTTTTCACCCCTTAAATAATAATCAGATGAAAATAATAAGAAAGCAAAAGATAAAGACCAGAGAATTTCTTCTTCCCTTTGTTCCCCATCCATGACAATGGCTCTACCATTTCCAGAAAATAGGGCTAATCTGAAGGAACTGTTCTTGCCTTAAATGAGTTGACGACTTTATAGATGCAATAGTTAATCTTAGGCTCTTACTCTCTGCCCTAGTATTTGGAAACTGGTTTATCTGTAATGTTCATATAGGGTTGATGCAATTATGGCTACCACTTAAACAAACAGTAAAACATCAGACGATTGTTTTTACCCCTGCAGTAAGAGAGAAAATAAATCTGTTTTTATTCATATTTCAGCCAATGTATTCAATTAATCCTCTTTTTAAAAACTTATATGATGAAATATGCTGCTGCTGCTGCTGCTAAGTCACTTCAGTCGTGTCCAACTCTGTGCGACCCCATAGACGGAAGCCCACCAGGCTCCCCCGTCCCTGGGATTCTCCAGGCAAGAACACTGGAGTGGGTTGCCATTTCCTTCTCCAATGTGTGAAAGTGAAAGTGAAGTCGCTCAGTCGTGTCCGACCCTTAGCGACCCCATGGACTGCAGCCTACCAGGCTCCTCCATCCATTGGATTTTCTAGGCAAGAGCACTGGAGTGGCTTGCCATTGAGACATTCTTATTTGGAAAGGTTGATAAGTCACTTCCTTTTAAGTGTTCTCACACTGGTGATCATGTTTGAGTTAAGGATTTCTAAAAATAAAAATTCATCTGAGTACTTTTTTGGTACAGGGCCACTAAACTATTTGGGGGGGAAAGTCAGTTTTTATATTCTGGATCTGCTGCAGTTCCTGGAGGCTGTTGAGTAGGTAGATGATTTTGTGTGTGTGTGTGTGTGTGTGTGTGTGTGTAGAAAGATACCATTCTGTAGCTGGTTATGCAAAACTGAAAGGAAACTGAGATAAGGTTTGTCTAAATACCCTTTTTTACTTAAAGAGTATCTGGCTATATCTGGGTTTGCTCCCACTGAGTTGACTATGAACTTGATGTGAGAGGTTTAGTACTATTACTTCAGTTTGTAAACACTTTGATTAGGAAATTACTTTAGACAATAAATGGTGTGTTTCTGTTTTCAGCCAATGAATGTTTCTTGAGTGCAAGAAAGTCCTTTCTGGTTAGTTTCTTCAGATCCCAGTTCAACTTGGTTCTCTTGCCCTCGATGAGCCTTCTGTCCGTGATGTTTCCCTGGGATGTGAAGAATAATCATTGATTAACTAAAGACCCTACCCTGATATAAGGCAACTGATACTTGAAGGAGGAAGCTGAGCCTGATCCCCATTCTATGTTGTCAGATCTAATATGCATATTGGTGTCCATTCTGTCATATTTTATTTTCTTTAGGACCCTGAATTAAAGAGAGCAAGTCATCTACTCAATACCTGCAAACACTTGGTCTTGACAATCAAACTATCCATTTCTTAAGCCTATGAATTATTCCCCTCTGCTGCAGAGTTGGATTTATTAGTTTGAAAGTTAAGTGCACATATAGAAGATGTGTTAGGTAGAAGTAAGACACATTTTGCATTATCTGCAGCATATTTAAAACTGTTAATTGATATAGTAGCCAATGGAGTGACAATTGGTGACAAGCAATATCTCACCAATGGCTGGTGAGAACTTCGATTCAGGAGAAGGAAATGGCTAGGCATGGAGGCTGAGCTTTGGAGACTAGATTGGCTATTTTGGGTTCATCTGCAGGCCTTGATTATATCTAATAGCACAGGATCCTGGCACACACTCAAATGACGCTGAGAGGCTGACAGCCAAAATGAGCTGGATCATGTTTGCACTTCATTATTTGATTGCAGACTGTGAGGGGAAATGAGAGCATTCTAGTTTGTTTTGGAAAAGATTGCAGTACCTTTCAGAATGTTTTCTCGCCAGATGCTGCACAGGCTTCAAGTGTAGTTCCTCTCTTCCCACCCAGATAATAAACCTGCAAGCCAGAAACATGTATTTACTTCAATTTCAGTCCTTAGTATGTTGCTAATTGTTGCTTTCTTTATGTTTCAGGGTTTCCCAATTTATGGAATATAGCTGGATTTTTTGTACCTAGTTAGTGGAGAAGGCAATGGCACCCCACTCCAGTGTTCTTGCCTGGAAAATCCCATGGACACTGAGCCTGGTGGGCTGCAGTCCATGGGGTTGCTAAGTGTCGGACAAGACTGAGCAACTTCACTTTCACTTTTCACTTTCATGCATTGGAGAGGGAAATGGCAATACACTCCAGTGCTTTTGCCTGGAGAATCCCAGGAACAGGGGAGCCTGGTCGGCTGCCATCTATGGGGTCGCACAGAGTTGGACACAACTGAAGCGACTCAGCAGCAGCAGTGGAAGAAAACAGGAAGATTAAATGGCATCACACTTATTATGAAAGTAAGCAAAGGGACAACTGGAGGTCACATAGTTACAGCCTTTGTAAATTATTCAGTTGTTTGTCAATAATAGAGTTTGTTACTCAATTTTGATTGGTTGAGGAGTATCAGGGGCTCTGCTTCAGCAGATAAATACTAGGGATTTGAATCGTTAGCAAAATTAATGATAGTTGGAAGAATTCCCAGCAGCACATGTAACTAGACGTGCTTAACTACCCAATTAATCATGAATGGATGGATTCAGTGAAACACAAAATTCAATCAACTTTTGCAGGGATAGTTTTAAAAATTGGAGGCAAGCATTTTTTTCCATTGAATGCAACTCTGAGTAGCTAGTAAAATGCCATACGTTCTTTTCTAAGCACAATGCAAAGGACTGTTTGTCCCTCCCTTCCTTCATCCCTACAAATATTAGACACCTACCATGTGCCAAGCTCATGTTAGAGACACAAAAGTGAAAAAGTGTAGTGCCTGGTCTGAGTAGTTATTGTCAGGAAGGAAAACAGCAACAAATACAATTATAACTCAGTGGTTAGATGAAAGAGGGTTTGCCAGATGGGCAAGGAGAAAAGGAGCTTTTCAAACAAGAGTCAACAGCCTATATGAGGGCAGGGAGGTATCAGAGCATTCCACCTCCTTATTCAATAAGTATGTTTTATGTGCCTACTATGCACCACACACTGTGAATGAAGCAGATTTGGAAAAAATGTGAGCAGCCTATTATGGCCAGAGTATGTTGGAGGAGAAAGATGAAAGATGAGTATAGCTATTGGCAAAGACAAACTATCACTTTAATAATGTTGCTCCAAGTTCTGCTCTTCTTTTCAAAGCAAGTGAACAGGCATTTTCTTTTTGTTCTAGCTTGATATTGATGAAATAAAGAGTAGCGGGACAAAGATTTTTTTGTGTTGCTTCAGTACATGTTTGTAATCAATCTTAGTAGATATACAAAGAAACATACTGAACTAGTCACAGCATTGAAGAGCAGAGCTAGGCCAACCCATGGCATAGTAAACTAATGAATTTCTTATTTGGAAACTTTTAAATGGCTAGTGGAACCTCGGACAGAAGCAAGAGAGAGATTGAAAAACCTCTTGTCTGGAAAGAGAATCTGTTGTTGTTTTAGTTCAGTCGCTCTGTCACGTCTGGCTCTTTGCGACCCCATGGACTGCAGCATGCCACGCTTCCCTGTCCTTCACCATCTCCCGGAGCTTGCTCAAATTCATGTCCATTGAGTTGGTGATGCCATACCACCATCTCATTCTCTGTTGTCCCCTTATCCTCCTGCCTTCTATCTTTCACAGCATCAGGATCTTTTCCAGTGAATCAGCTCTTTGCATCAGGTGGCCAAAGGATTGGAGTTTCAGCTTCAACATCAGTCCTTCCAATGAACATTATGGGTTGATTTCCTTTAGGATTGACTGACTTGATCTCCTTGCAGTCCAAGGGACTCTAAAGAGTCTTTTCCAACACCATAGTTCAAAAATATCAATTCTTCGATGCTCAGCCTTCTTTATGGTCCAACTCTTACATGCTGTAAGAAAAGCTACACGTAAGAAAAGCTACAGAAAAACCATAACTTTGACTAGATGGATCTTTGTTGGCAAAGTAATGTCTCTGCTTTTTAATGTGCTGTCTAGGTTTGTCATAGCTTTTCTTCCAAGGAGCAAGCATCTTTTAATTTCATGGCTGCAGTCACCATTTGCCATGATTTTGGAGCCCAAGAAAAGAAAGTCTGTCACTATTGCCATTGTTTCCCCATTTGCTATGAAGTCATGGGACCAGATGCCATGATCTTAGTTTTTTGAATGTTGAGTTTTAAGCCAGCTTTTTCACTCTCCTCTCTCACCTTCATCAAGAGGCTCTTTAATTCCACTTCACTTTCTGCCATAATGGTGGTGTCATCTACATATTTAAGGTTATTGATATATCTCCCAGCAATCTTGATTCCAGCTTGTGCTTCATCCAGCCTGTCATTTCAGATGATGTACTCTGCATAGAAGTAAAGTAAGCAAGGTGACAATATACAGTCTTGATGTATTCATTTTCCAGTTTTGAACCAGTCCATTGTTCCATGTCCAATTCTAACCGTTGCTTCTTGACCTGCATACAGGTTTCTCAGGAGACAGGTAAGGTGGTCTGGTACTCCCATCTCTTTAAGAATTTTCCACAGTTAGTTGTGATCCACACTGTCAAAGTGGATCAAAGTGTCAAGGGTTTAGCATAGTCAATGAGAGTGTAGTCAAAGAGAGTCTATTAATGGTTGGTTTAATAGTTATTTGTAGATAGCAGCAACCAAGGACTCAAAAGAACGATGTGCATACTTCTATAAAGAAAATGGAAGAAAACTGCACTCATCACAAATGGTAGTTTAAAATTTGGTAAAAACTATTGTGTTTGTTTCTTTTTTAAATTCTAGTTGTAACTCATCTACCAGAGATTTTGAGGTGACTTAAAAAACCTTATAAAGCCCACCTCCCAAATTAGTAACAAGCAAAAGATTAGGGTCATGGAAAATGTGAATTCGGATGGGAGATGTTCACCAAGAGAAAAGTTAGAAGTTAGGTCTGAGCTTCCTGGTGGCTGAAGCAAAAAAAACAAAATATAATCAATTAAAGGCTTATTGTCCATGCGTGTGTGTGTGCTAAGTCACTTCAGTCATGTCTGACTCTTTGCAACTCTATGGACTGTAGCCTTCCAGGCTCTTCTGTCCATGGGATTCTCCAGGCAGGAATACTGGAGTGGATTGCCATGACCTCCTCCAGGGCAATCTTCCCAACCCTCGTATCAAACTCACCTCTCTTGTGTCTCCTGCATTGGCAGGCAGATTGTTTACAACTAGCATCTCTTGAGAAGCCCCTATTGTCCACAGGGAGGACATATCTCAGGACAGATGATTACTTAGTTTTTTTGTTTTTGTTTTGTTTTTTGGTCTAGTGCACAGGGGTCTAATATCTGTGAAGAGCCTTCCTTCATGTAGTCATTTGAGGCAGAAGGCGATTGTAGGCAGCTTTCCATGTTTTGAGGAATGCTTTGCCAGGGCATTTGGGGGCATTTTTGCTGCGGAGGTTTCATGTGAATTTAAACTGGTGTTTTGGTAAAAGACAAGTGATAATGTTATCCACCAAGAAGAGTGTTGCCAGCTTCAGCTACAGCCCCTTTGTTCTCATGAGGAATGCTTTTTGACAATATGTGTAGTGATTTATTTTCTGGTAAGGTTTGGGTATTCTGCCAATGTGAGCTTCATTTTTTCTTCATATTCAGCATGTTTACAGCCTTTCCTGCTAGACCATGATAGGTTCTATTGTAGTTCCAATTTTGTAAGGGAGTAATACACATGACTGAGCGACTGAACTGAACTGAACTGAATACAATTTGCAATAAAACCAATCTTCCCTGGAATTTGTTCAGTAAAGCAGTGATTGCTTAAAATGAGAAAGGCTTGTTTCTCAAATTCTTACTCTTAAAATTATTGTAAGCCCCAGACTCCATGCATTTTGTTTGTCCCTCATGGCTAGTTTTTATGCTGTCTTTGGTTTTAAATAACTTCTGCAACAGGTACCAGACCATATTTCAATAGCAACTTTCAAAACTCAATCCACATTCCTTTTTAAATCTTCTTTGACTTTTTCTTGGAGGAAGGATTATTTCAGTTCAGTTCAGTTCAGTTGCTCAGTCGTGTCCGACTCTTCACGACCCCATGAATCACAGCACGCCAGGCCTCCCTGTCCATCACCAACTCCCGGAATTCACTCAAACTCATGTCCATCGAGCTGGTGATGCTATCCAGCCATCTCATTTTCTGTCGTCCCTGTCTCCTCCCGCCCCCAATCCCTCCCAGCATCAGAGTCTTTTCCAGTGAGTCAACTCGTCGCATGAGGTGGCCAAAGTATTGCAGTTTCAGGATTATTTACGAATTTTAATTTTGTAGTCTTGTAGATAGTATTGCCTTGAACCTACAGAGTTTAAATTGCTGAAGAATGTTTTTATAAAATATGAGGTTAATAATGAGGACTTATTGGATTTGTTAAAGGGCATACTTTTACACTTTCCCACCTTTACTACATTTTCTCTCTTAGCTCTGACTTTTGTTTCTCCTTGTCTCTGCTGAACAGGAAATAGATGAAATGCTGATAGTTTGTTGATGGGTTTAGCACAGTTTAAAAAAAAAACCAAAACCATGGAAACTCTTGATCTTCAAGTTGCAATGATTAAATTGAAAAATGTGAGTTGTTTTCCACCTCCAGTCACCTTTGGCCAGCATCCCATCCAGTGCCCAGCAGACACTAAGCAGTCAGTGAAGTGGATGTAGTTTTTCAGTCGCTAAGTTTTGTCCCATGGACTGTAGCACGCCAGGCTTCCCTGTCCTTCACTGTCTCCCGGAGTTTCCTCAAAATAATGTCCATTGAGCCGGTGATGCCATCCAACCATCTCATCCTCTGTCACCCCCTTCTCCTCTTGCCTTCTGTCTTTCCCAGCATCAGGGTCTTTTCCAATGAGTTGGCTTTTCGCATCAGGTGGCCAAAGGATTGGAGTTTCAGCTTCAACATCAGTCCTTCCAATGAATATTCAGGATTGATTTTCTCTGGATTGACTGATTTGATCACCTTGCAGTTCAAAGGACTCTCAAGGGTCATCTCCAGCACCATAATTCAAAAGCATTAATTCTTCAGTGCTCAGCTTTCTTTATGGTCCAACTCTCACATCCATACATGGCTATCCCACATAACCTGTCAATTTATTTTTTTTTCAGTTTATTTATTTATTAATTGGTTTTGTTTTGGCCTCACTGCATGACATGGCATGTGGGTCCTTCTTCCCCTAACCAGGGATTGAACCCATGCCCCCTGCAGTGGAAGTTCTGACTCTTAACCACTGGACCACCAGGGAAGTCCCTGTCAACCATTTTTACAATCTGTCCTTTGACATTTGGGTTTGCCTTTGGCTCCTCCCTCGTCCCAGTCCATTTTCCTGTCAGTCTCCCCTTCTGTCATTCTGACTGTCTTCTTTCCCACTTCTGGACTGAGCGTCCTAGTGCCCCTGTCCATCTGAAACTCTCCTGCTCAAGTGCAGAGTCAGCCGTCGACTTCCCAGCAGAGGGCTGCAAACGCCTCCTCTTGATCTGTGTTTCCTCCCCTCTACAACTTTAGATTTTATTTTCAACCACTCCTCAGCATGAACTTCCAAGGGAGCTGCTTCCTGCCTTTGTTCACATTTTCTTTGCCTTTTTTTTTTTTTGAAATGTCTCAGCTACAGTTTTCTAACCTCAGCCTTCTTTCAGTTCCAAACTAGTAGCTCTCATTGCTGTTTCCTCTTCTCTCTCTTCTCTCTTCTATTTTTTTATTATTTTTTTATCAAACTGTAGTTGATTTTCAATGTTGTATTAGTTTCAGGTGTACAGCAAAGGGATTCAGTTATACATGTATGTATATATACTCTTTTTCAGATTCTTTTCCCTTGTAGATGATTATAAAATATTGAGTTTAGTTCCCAGTGCTATTCAGTTGGTCTTTGTGGGTTATCCATTTTATAGACAGCAGCGTATGTATATTAATCCCACTGCTGCTGATATATATTAATCCGAAACTCCTCATTGCTTTTAGTAGATAACATAGTTCTAGCACTGGATTGCTATGTTTCATGAGCACATCTCTCATCTCCTCAACTTGATTATATACAGCTTCATATCTTTGGTATCTACCGCAACTCCCACCCGATACAAAATTCATCGTTCTGTAAACATGTCCTTTCTTTTCCTGCTCTTTGGCTTTGCTCTCCTCCCTGCCTGGAATGCTCGATCCTGGTCACATGCTATATACTGTCTATTCCTGACAGTCCTGCCTATTTCAACAGCCTTCACCTTCTCCCAGAGATCTTCTACCCCCCCCAAACAGAACTAATCTGTGTTCCCCTGCGTTTGTGTTTCTGTTATAGCACTTCTCCTGCTCTCCTTCATAATGTACTTGTTTACAGACTTGTCTGCTCTATCAGACTGTGAGCCCCTGTTATATAAGGACCGTATCTTATTCACCTTCTTGCTACCATTGCACTTAGCACAGATCTCGTACTTAACCAATTTTTTAGCAAGTATTTGTCAGTTTAAGTTTCATACTGGATGGTAGACAACTAGACATGAACTCATGTTTGTTGTTAGACACCTACAAATGTGGTTGGTATGTAGAGAGCTACTTACCTGCTCTGTGCTCTTGGGATACCTGGACCCTGGGAATAGTCATCAGTTAGATTCACCTGGTTCACATATAAATCTGTGTCTGTGTTGGGTATGATTTCACTACTGTGCGGGCAATAAGTGGCACAGGCTCTGCGAGGCTATCCTCAGTGAAATGACGGGTCACTCTGTGACCAATGAGCCCGTATTCTACTTTGGGAAAGGAAAAGACTGTCTTATCTGTTCGAACCAGTTTAGGATTCTAAAAGTTTCTGATGAATTGGCTTATTTTGTTGACAGGCCTGGCCCTGACACCTGGGTCTGGGTGGGTTAGTAGAGGGACATGCCTGTCCTCTGTGACTGGTGACTGCCCCAGCCCTGGGCGTCTTGATGAAGGCGCTGGAGACCTAGAGAGGAAGGCCACCACATCATCCCTGGCTGGCGGGAACGTCACTTAGAGCTGCCGCATGGTTCAGAGGGGAGAGTGGGTCAAGGACGTCATCCCACCCCCATGCAAAGGACAGCAGTGTTCTTTGTGCTGCTGTCTGACCAAAACCGAAACCTATTGTCTTCAGGTTATTTTCAAAGAAGGAGTGCCTCCCGAGTGAACACAGATTTTGCAGGCAGAAAAAAATGTGGAAGAATAAGACCAACCTGATTCCTCAATTTCATTTTAGCCAATACCTTTAATTGTCCCAATCAAAGTTCGTATTAGGCCCTTTAATTCTTCTTCACCTCGACTAATATAAACTTTACATCTCTATCCATTTTGTGGGGGAGGAGGGCTTAAGCAACATCACTTTATCTTCTCACAGTTCTGGACGTGGGAAAGACAAAGTTAAGTGTTGGTTTCTGGTGAGACCTCTCTTCCTGGCTTGCAGGCAGCTGCCTTCTTGCTGAGTCCTCTCATGGCCTTGCTTCTGTGTTGAGACACTCTTGTGTCTTTTTCTCTCTTGTAAGGACACCAGTCCTGTTTGATTAAGGTCTCACTATCTATCCACTTTCTTTCAACAGAGGGGTTAAAATAGCAAATAAGGGCTCAGTCAAGAAACAAAGGGCCAGGATAAATCCATCAACAGAAGTGTCCTTGCTAACCAGTCCAGAGTGCCAACTCCACTGAGTGCTTGCCTTGTTCTGAGGGCATCATCTTCACAGTGATTCCCTGAGTTGGGTTAATACGTTCTGCTTTAGAATGGAGACTGAGCAGAAAAAGATTAGGTGTCTTGTCCAAAGCAAGACACCTAGTCAATGGCAGTCTTAGGATGCCAACCTGTCTAGTTTCAAAGCCCAACTCTGAACTGCTTACTTTTTCCAGCTCTCATGGGTAATCACGGCCTGTCCTTATGTTTCCTGATGAAAAATAAAGGTGATCTGAATAAATTAAATCATAGTATCTCTCCCAAACTCATTCTAATCAATAATTTTATCTCAACTTTTTTTTTGGGTTTGGTCCAAAAGTTTCCAACTAAAAAAAAAAAAGCAGACGTGGATTTCTTCCCTGACCACTTTGAATATAATAATGAGCTAATGGATAGGCCTGAAGGAAGAGGGGGAAACCTGCAAGGTTGGTAGTCCCATCCATGGGAATAGTTGAGTGCATGTATTTTGATGTCAGTTCAAATGAATATTCTATCACCAAGTACTTGAAGACCTAATTCCTGGCATTTTGAGGAACAGACCTAAAGAACATCTTTAAGAACAGACCTCAGAAGAATCTTAGAGATCATTCAACAGATGCTTTCACCTGAAATGCAAGTCTTGGCTTAATTATCGATGATGGGGTGACTTGGAGCATGCAGCTTGAGCTGTCGGTGAGGGCTCAAAAGAGCTTTGAAGAGAAATCACGATTGTGTACTGGAGGAAACATAGCATACTTGGTAACTGTTGGTTTGTTCTAAAAGGAGAGAGAGAAAGAGAAAGAGAGGGATTCTACATTTTTTTAAAGCCTCAAGCCTTGGCGACCTCTCATCCAGCAGCGCCTGCCAACGCCTCTACCGGGCTTGGTGATTAGCTATCAGAAAGGGCTTCTGAGTCAGTCAGATCAGAGTTCACCACACTTCGCCCACTGCGTGACCTTGGGATTATTCAGTTTCTCTTCAGTCTTGGTTACTTCAGTGTGAATAATGAGCTCCACGTCTCAAAGTTTTTATGGTGCCTAATTAGATAACATCTGTAAAGTGCCGTTTTACTGTGATAAGGTCTCATTTCTTAGTTCCAAAGGTTGAACCAAGAATTTCCTCTAACCTAATGAGCTCTGACGTAGAATTATCAGATGGGAGTCAAAAAACAAGACTTGTTTTCATTCCCAACTTCTGAACCCACTGGGGAGGAAGGGCATGGCTCTTGCCATCCCACATACCAAGTGAAGTTGATCGAGGCTGATGGGGGAGGGTTGGGCATTGTGTGATCACGATTAAGGCCCCAAAGAGCAAAGGGTGGGTAGCAATTGTGTAAGGAATGTAGCAACTTGGAGGACAAGTCCCATGACAGTCAGATGCTGAAGGACTTCTTCTGTGGAGGTAACTAGGCATAGGCATGGATCCTGCAAAAAGCAGTATGCACTCTATATGTGCGTAACAGACCCACCAGACCACTCATATAACCTCAAATCATCAGTCTTATAATTCAAAAGTAGCATTTGTACCTAAATTTAAACTACTGCACTACATTGCATCATCTTGTTTTTATCATAAGACCTACAGGCTTCGCAAATTTAGGAGACTGGTGGCCAAAGAGAAAGACTCACACTCAACTAGCATTTGTGGGGACCCCAAGCCCTTTCAGAGGGGATATTCGTTTCCAAAGACCACAGTCAATAAATGTGCTTGACACTAAGTGGGACATATTAAGTGTTCAACAAATATTGTGGTTGTTATTGGGTTTGATATTATAATGATTATTAATATTTAATGTTGCCCATCAAAATCATCATTTGAGGTTCACATAGGTAATTTCAAGCTACATAATTCTATTAAATAAGTACATACTCACATTATATATACAAATGTGAATATCTATATACATAATATTAGCTTTTTAAAATTTCTCAAGGTAAAACTTTCAACTCTACAGAAAGGTGTAAAATACAATAAATGAAAGTTTGTTTTCCTCTTCTACTCTGTTGTGTGTGTGTGTGTGTGTGTGTAGAGAGATTCTCAATATATTTATTTTAACACAATTTTAAAACAACATGCCAGATTATTTTACAGTTTGATCTTGTGACTTGAGTTTACATATAATTACTTAGAGGTCTATATCATGCTTTTTAACATCTACATACTATTCTATGTGTGAATGCACCGTACTTTTAAAAACATGTCTTCTATGTCTAACATCCAGGTTTTTATGATTCTTTTGCTATCATATGCAGTATTATAGTGAATATTCTTGTTGTTCAGTCACTCAGTCATGTCCAACTCTCTGCAACCCCATGGAGTGCAGGACACCAGGCTTCCCTGTCCTTCACCATCTCCCTGAGTTTGCTCAAACTCTTGTTCATTGAGTCAATGATGCCATCCAACCATCTTATCGTCTGTCACCCCCTTCTCCTCCTGTTCTCAATCTTCCCCTGCATCAGTCTTTTCCAGTGAGTCAGCTCTTCCCATCAGGTGGCCAAAGGATGTAACTTCAGCTTCAGCATCAGTCCTTATGATGAATATTCAGGGTTGATTACCTTTAGGATTGACGGTTTCATCTGCTTGCTGTCCAAGGGACTCTGAAGAGTCTTGTCCAGCATCACAGTTTGTAAACATCAAATCTTCAGCGCTCAGCCTTCTTTATGGTCCAACTCTCATATCTGTACATAACTACTGGAAAAACCAGTTTTGACTAGATGGACCTTAGTTGGCAAAGGGACATCTCTGCTTTTTAATATGCTTTAATATGCTGTCTAGGTTTGTCATAGCTTTTCTTCCAAGTAGCAAGTATCTTTTAATTTCATGGCTGCAGTCACTGTCTGCAGTGATTTTGGAGCCCAAGAAAAGAAAGTCTGTCACTGTTTTCATTGTTTCCCCATCTACTTGCCATGAAGTGATGGGACCAGATAACCATGATCTTATTTTTTTGAAAGTTGAGTTTTAAGCCAGCTTTTCCAATCTCCTCTTTCACCTTTATTAAGAGGCTCTTTAGTTCTTCTTCACTTTCTGCCATAAGAGTGGTGTCATCTGCACATCTAAGGTTATTGATATTTCTCCCAGCAATCTTGATTCCAGCTTGTGTTTCATCTAACCGGGCATTTTGCTTGATGTACTCTGCATAGAAGTTAAATACATAGGGTGACAATATACAGCCTTTTCCCAGTTCTGAGCCAGTCCATTGTTCCATGTCCAGTTGGAACTGTTGCTTCTTGATCTGCATACAGGTTTCTCGGGAGACGGGTAAGGTGGTCTGAAAATGCAGGAATATTTTTGTATATACATACATATCTGATACAGGTATATTTCTAGGGTAAATTTCTTCAGATAGAATGGTTTGGTTAAAATTTTTGTCTGTTTTAATTTTGATTGTTTTTGCCTAATTGTCTCCAAAAATAAAATACCAACTTACAGTCTTACTAACGTATATGTCACTGCTCCCTCACTAGTAGTGGGTGTTATAAAATGCTTTGATCTAATAAGTGAAAATAGTAGCATATTTTAAATTACATTTCCTTATGTAGGAAAGAAGCCAAAGCCCTTTTCAGTGTACATTCTTGTTCCTTTTTCTGTTTCTTAATTTTATTTGCCAAGTTGATGGGTGAAGAGGTAGGTTGTTTATCTTTTTCTTATTACTTTGTTAGTGCTCTTTGAGTATTAAGAACTTTAAGCCCAGGTCACTTATGTGACAATTTTTTTTCTATTTTTGTCATTCTCAATTTTGTATTTCTTTCCTAGATAAATATTTAAATTTTCTATATAGTCAAGTTAATCCATCTTTTCATAGCTTCTGAACATTTTTGCGTGCTACATTAAAATTATAGCTATAGTTTCTGTTAGTGCTAGTATAAATATGCATGTATATATAATAAATATGTAACTATATATCCATAACTTTGTCTTTAAATTTCTTCATCTGCAGTTTATTTTTGTACAAGAAATCCAATGGAGATCTACCTTTTTTCCCTCCAATTTGCCAGCTACATTTCCCAACATTATTTATGGAATAATTACTCTCTCCCCATTGATTTGAAATGTTTCCTGTGTTTATATTAATTATCAATATACAGGGTTGATTTTCAGACTCTTCTCTGTTCTGTACCAATACCAAATTTAAGTTCTGTAGTTTTAAAATGTTTTAATATTTATTAAAAAGGTTAAGGGAGGAGGGTTCAAGATGGGGAACACGTACACCCATGGTGGATTCATGTCAATATATGGCAAAACCAATACAATATTGTAAAATAATTAGCCTCCAATTAAAATAAATAAATTTATATTTTAAAAAATAAAAAAACTTTAAAAAAGGTTAATTCTTGTTCGTCTTTTTAAAATATTTTTTCTGAGATTTTTTGAATATTAATTTTTCCAAAGCAACTTTCGTATCATTTTGTCAAACTAACAGTGCTGTTCCTGTTCTCTCCAATGTGGCTTTCAGCAGCATCTGTAGGACAAAGTGTCTATTCTCTCTGGGTGAAGCCGGGGCCTTACCAAGTGCTCTTTTTACATTTCTCTTCCTCTTCCTGAAACCTCCTGTTTCAGATTTTCATTCAGTAAATAGTTTTGAGCTCCCGTGTGGCGCAAAGCTCTGTGCTGGGGGCTCTGAGGACAACAGAAGCTGAGAAGACATGATTCTGCCTGAAGTATTGATAGATGCCTCAGTCTGGCTTCTGTCACATCTGTAGGCGTCTCTGAGGAGGCAAATTTCCATTCTGTTCTTGATGACACACCTGGATTCTTTTAGCAGTCAACATGCATTCCTTTAATGAGAGATGTTATGAATATTTTCACAGAATTGAGGATAATTTTTCATCAAACAGTTTCTGAGGCTACAGAATGGTAAGCAGAGGTTCAAATCCTTTTCCTATTTTTTTCTAAACCAACCTAGATTATTCTTCCCTTTACATACCAGAAGGAAAGGTTAAAAAAAAATTTTTTTAAGACACAAGTGATTGCCTGTAGCCACTTTTAGGAAAAACATACTTACTGTTGTTAGGTCTCTAATATGACTCTTGAGAAAATAGACCACAGCATAAAAGTAGCGTTTTGTAAGCCACTTTGTAAACCACTGTGGAGGAATGTGAAGTGTCAGTCACTTTTCCAGAAGGGTCGTGTGTATGTGTGTGCTCTGTCGTGTCCAACTCTTTCGACCCCATGAACTGTAGCCCACCAGGCTCCTCTGTCCCTGGAATTTTCCAGGCAAGAATACTGGAGTGGATTGTCATTTCCTACTCCAGGGCATCTTCCCAACCCAGGGATCGAACCTGTGTCTCCTGCATTGGCAGGTGGATTCTTTACCACCAGCACCACCTGGGAAGCCCCAGAAGGATCATAGATGGCCACATTTATAAGTAGTTGCCTCATCACTATGCAACTCAGCAGTTACTAGCAGCACATTTGAAATTTTCTGAGCAAATACTGTCATTTCCTTTTGAATCTCTCTCTCCTGAGACTAAATTAATGCAGCTTGAGCTGCTCCCCTTGAATGAAGACTTCATGCTGTGGCTGCTGCTTGCAGGTAGGTGCCAGTGCTGAGGTCAGCCAGCTGTAGCCACCTAGGCACTCACCTGCGTCATGTAGATTGGTCAGGTGCTCTCAGTTCTGACCAGGTACGGCTGGTCCCTGGGGTGGCTGCTCAGTGTCCCATGATGTTGTTCTGTGACCTGTACAATGTAAAGCTTGACTGCTTGAGGCCACCTTCTCCAAGCAGGCAGTCACGTTCCCTTTCCCAGGAGACTGAGCTCCATAATCTGATCATCCACACCATTAAAATAGCATTCTTATTGGATGCAAAGTATGATCATGACTCTTTTTCAATTTCTGTCCCCTTTAGTCTCACAGAGAGTTTCGATTTATTACTGTGTTCATTGGTGTAGCACTTTTTACATACTTGTATGATGTTATGCACGCATGCATGCATGATCAGTCACTCAGTCGTGTCCGACTCTTTGTGACCCCCATGGACTGTAGCCCACCAGGCTCCTCTGTCCATGTGATTTTCTGGGCAAGAATACTTGAGTGGGTTGCCATTTCCTTCTCCAAGGGATATTCCCAACCCAGGGATTGAACCCAGGTGTCCTGCATTGACAGGTGTGTTCTTTACCAGTGAGCCACCAGGAAAGCCCATGATATTACGCACTGATAGTCAAAGCAGTTTTGCCAAGTAGCATTCATGTAAAGTAATCTCTGTCTCTTGTTTTCCCTCCGTGTATTAGGCTGAACCATATAAAATTTCAGTCTTCATAATAATCCAAGATAAGAGGAGTCTGTCCCCTGTCACTACCATCACCACTGATTTACCTTTCAAATCTGTTAGCCCACATTTCAGCTTCTCCTTTCCCACAATCTCCTAAATGGCCATGCCTGATATAGATTTCCTTTTTCTCTCTATTGGGGCCTTTTTGTCACCTCCCTTTTTATACTTATGAGGCCAAAAGAAATTTTTCTGCTGTTATTGTTTCATCATTGATGGGTTTCCTTGGACTAGCAATCAAAAGAGATACCTATCAATCATGATGTATGTAACTCAAATTGTATGCTATACACCCTAAATTTATACAGTGCTGTGTATCAATTATATCTCAATAAAAGTCAAAGAATAAGTGCAAAAAAAAAGAGAAAAGTACCTATCTGAAATCAGGCAATTACAGCAGTTGCCAAACTAGTCAACATAACAAGAAGGATATGGTTGGCTAAGTTTTCTAAATGAATATTATTTGCTTTTACTGAAGTTATGTAAAAACAGTTATAATAGAACCTATTAATTTGGATTCCACTATTCAGATAATTCAGAATAATTATTATGTATAATTAATTATGTAATTATAATTCAGTTTTTAATTATATATCTATATGTAATTGTAATTTAACTACAAGAAATAATTTGCAAATACATAGTATAAACACAGTTGGAGGAGATATCACTTAAGAAGGAAAGAAAACTCTCAAGGGGGTCTTAATATCCTCTACAAATCACTAAAATTCTGAGTAAAAGTCCTATCATTAAAGAGAAACTCAAATCCACACACTAGAAACTTGATAATCTAGAGATACTATGTGAAGTGAGGAAATAGCAAACATACCTTTCGAAAAGCAGTCTGAAATTCCCTTTCCATGATCTAAGAGTGTCATTTTTTTAACCTGCATCCATCAGTCCTAATTAGTGAGATTTTGGTGTACAGTCTACATTAAGAACATATTTTGCATCAGGTTTTTGTGATAGCTCATTTTGTAAAGAATCAACCTGCAATGCAGGAGACCCTGGTTTGATTCCTGGGTTGGGAAGATCCCCTGGAGAAGGGATAGACTACCCACTCAGTATTCTTGGGCTTCCCTTGTAGCTCAGCTGGTAAAGAATCTATCTGCAATGCGGGAGACCTGGGTTCAATCCCCCTATTCAGGAGGTCCCCAGGAGAAGGGAAAGACTACCCACTCCAGTAGTCTAGCCTGGGGAATCCCATGGACTGTATAGTCCTTGGGGTTGCAAAGAGTTGGACACAATTGAGCAACTTTCACTTTTGTAGAGAAAATTTAAAAAGAGATTCTGCCCATACTCCTGCACCTTGCCCTGTGATAGTGGCATGAAGGTAAGTTCTTATTGCCTGTCTGAGCCTCAGATGCTTCATCTATAAAGTGGGGATAATCATAACCTATTTCTTAGGGTTGATGGGCTAATATAAAATTCATAAGTTAGTGAGTCACATAAAGTAAGGGATGAGTAAGCATTCATTCTCTTCCGTTTCCCTTTATGACCTTTTCTGATCATACTCCTTTGCTGCCCTTGACCAACTCCCCTTTGAAGCCTAAAACTGAAGCTTAGTCAGATTAATTGCTGGTCTTCTGTCCAATAAAAGTGGGCTGCAGAGTTTGCCTTATTCTTTCAACCAACATATTCAAAGACCTGTTTACAAGACATAGTGCAAGGTACCTAACAGCAAAATTAAGTGGTCATCTCTAAGGAATTTCAAAAGTTACTTGTTCTGCCAAAGTTCTGGTAATGTATATATTATCCAGTGCTCTGGATTAGGGCACTGAAAACCATAATTCTAAAAAAAAAAAAAGAAAAAAATCTTATGCTATTGGGGAGTGGGACAGCTAATAATTAACATCACACCCAGTTAGCATAAACCTTGGTCAGTAAACTAACCACCTATCATGGAACAAAGAAACGGATTCTGATGGGAAGCAGAGTGTCTTTCTTTCAACAAATTTGAGGTTCTACTATGTGACAGACACTGCCCAGGTGTATCTACTTGGAGATCTAGACTAGACCCTGCTAGGCTGGGTAGGTGCCCTTGCAAAAACATTCTGGACATGTTTGATGAAGGGGTGGAGAAGAAGAAAGCAGTTGCAACAAACTGAGGTGCTATCCTGTAAAGATAAATGTTACCTAAGAGACTTTTTTGCCTAGGGCAGCCTCATGAGGGATCTTTACCCATCCACCCTGGGAAACCTGGGAAAGTAATCAAGAAAGAGCTTCGTTTCTGCTGCAGTGTGGAAAAGTGCATTGTCAAGTCATTGCAAACTCAGTGGGAAGAGACAAGCTCAAATTCATTGGGAGTGATATGCGTCTCTGGACATTTACTATCACTTAGTCCACTTAATGCAACTATTAAAAAACCAAATCTACATCAAGTTTATGTAAATTCACTTGTCTCGTCTGGAAGGGAAACTGCACAGTCCAGTGTGGTGGCCACTAGTTACATGTGGATTCAGTTCAGTTCAGTCGCTCAGTTGTGTCCAACTCTTTGCGACCCCATGACTGTAGCACACCAGGGCTCTCTGTCCACCACCAACTCCCAGAGTTTACTCAAACTCATGTCCATTGAGTAGGTGATGCCATCCAACCATCTCATCTCTGTCGTCCCCTTCTCCTCCTGCCTTCAATCTTGCCCAGCATCAGGGTCTTTTCAATGAATATTCAGGACTGATTTTCTTTAGGATGGACTGGTTTGATCTCCTTGCAGTCCAAGGGACTCTCAAGAGTCTTCTCCAGCACCATAGTTTAAAAATATCAATTCTTCGGCGTTCAGCCTTCTTCACAGTCCAACTCTCACATCCATACATGACCACTGGAAAAACCATAGCCTTGACTAGATGGACCTTTGTTGGCAAAGTAATGTCTCTGCTTTTTAATATGCTGTCTAGGTTGGTCATAACTTTTCTTCCGACGAGCAAGCATCTTTTTAATTTCCTGGCTGCAGTCACCATCTGCAGTGATTTTGGAGCCCAAAAAAATAAAGTCTGTCACTGTTTCCACTGTTTCCCCATCTATTTGCCATGAAGTGATGGGACCGGATGCCATGATCTGAGTTTTCTGAATGTTGAGTTTTACATGTGGATGTCTACATTTAAATTAATTGAAGTGAAACAAAATTTTTAACCCTTAAAAATTAAATGAAAAATGCAGTTCTTCAGTCTTGCTAGGCAGATTTCAAATGTTCCGTAACCACATGTAGTTAGTGGCCACCATAGTGGACAGTGCCCATGCAGAGCATAGCCATCATTGCAGAAAGTTCTCTTGGACCACAGTGGTCTTGTTTGTGCCTTTATTATTCTTGTACTCTATGCTGTACTATGGCATCTTAGTAATTTTCTAACATAACCCTGAAGGGTTCATTCCTGTTTTGCAGATGAAGAAAGAATCTCAGACAAGATAAGCAATTCCTCTCACATGGCTCTCACTACAGAACTTGACAGACAGACGGTCAATGTCCAGTGAACGGTAGGAAGTGAGAGGCCCAGGACTGACCACAACGCTCAAAAGTTCCAACAGTAACCAGGTTCTGGTCCAGTGTTAGTGCATTTTAAAATAAAACATTAATAAACTCTCCCTCTCCTTGCTCTAATTTAATGACATATTTAAATACTAAAACTACTCAGAAGAAGAGGAAGTATATATTTCAGTTTTAAAAGGACAAGACAAGTAAGTGGATCATGGCAACCCACTCCAGTACTCTTGCCTGGAAAATCCCATGGACAGAGGAGCCTGGTAGGCTGCGGTCCATGGAGTCGCTAAGAGTTGGTTACGACTGAGCAACTTCACTTTCACTTTTCACTTTCATGCATTGGAGAAAGAAATGGCAACCCACTCCAGTGTTCTTGCCTGGAGAATCCCAGGGATGGCAGAGCCTGGTGGGCTGCCATCTATGGGGTCGCACAGAGTTGGACACGACTGAAGCGACTTAGCAGCAGCAGCAGAAATATTCAAATGTTAGATTTCTGTGTCTGTAAATACTAAAAATGTATGGAGTTGTATATTTAAACTATGAATTTTATGGTATGTAAATTATACCTCAGTAAAGCTAAAAAGAACAAGATGTGAATCCTAAAACTCTAGGGCAGCCAAAAATTGAATTTGAAAAGCTGCCAGAAAGTTTAATTAGTGAGTCAAAGATTATTTGTTGGCATTTCAGGAATCATCCTTATGATGGTAAAAGAGATGCTGTTTCATCTTAAACACTGGGAAACTCTGCGAGGTCTGTGTTATTATTTCCATTTCACAAGTGAGGAAATTGAGACTCAGAAAGTTAAAATAAGTTGCCCAAGACCCAAGGCCAGTAAGAATGGACCGCAGTGTCAAACCTAATATGGCCTGGCCCAGAGTCCACAGCCACTCTCCCATTTAGGTCATGGCCTCTTTCTCTGAGCAGAAGGAGCCCTTCCACTGTTTGACTTGACATCACTTTCCTTCTTCTAGGACAAGAGTAAATTGATTTTTCAATGCTTCTATAGGGCTTGTGTTTTGTACTCAAGACGATTTATGAAAGGTGTGAGTCTGGAATCTGTTTTCAATATTGAATAAAAGGGGAAAATATCTGGGCCTAGTGTTAATAGGAAGATATATGTTTCTTTCTTTTGATATTTGCCAGGATGTATTATTTTATGACTTTTACAATGACTTTTATATATATGCATGTGCAGAATATTATATATATATATATATATATTTTATTTATACATAAAGAGATACTTGTTTCTTGTCCTCCCAGGTTAGTTGATTCTTCGAGGTTAAAGATGTGACTTGCAATGGTGTCTGCATAGGAACTTTTGAGGTGCTAGCCTCCATCATGCCTCTTACATATGGGTTAACACCCCAGGTTAGACTCACTCGATAATTTGCGTAGCTTGCTCTTTGCCCATTTTATAATGTGGAATTCTGGAAAATAAAAAGCTGATGGGGCTTCATTTTCTAGCTTTGTCCAGAGCTAGTAACCTGTATATCATTAGTTCTGTTCTCTTAGCATCTAGCATTATTTTCTTCTTGCATTTTCCCTGTTCCCAATCATAAAGATTTAAGTATACCTCTGGGCAGTTCACTCCACCCTCCGAACCCTCATCCTGGCCCTCCAGTCCTACCAAGCCTGCTACAGCCCCGTTTTCCTTTCCCACCCTTGATCTAGTCCAGCCAAGGCAGTCTCCTCTTGCCTTTCTGTGGCTCTCTGCTTCTCTCCATGCCATTGTGAACAACCTAAGTTCTTTTTCTTTCTCCTTTTTTTCTCTCGTCTATACTTTGATAGAAAATCGAACAGTTAAAACAAAATAAAATAAGAATAAATAGAAGCAAGAAACTAGTTCCTTGCCAAATCATCAGAACATATCCATGGGCCAAATTTGGGCTCTTGATATTGGACCTCTGCTATCTCTAGGACCATGACAGTCAGCAGCAATGATTTCCACCTTCAAAGAAATGTGGATGTCAACGAAGAAGGAAAACCCAAAATCCAGAGTAAATGCTGTGAATTGTTGTCATTGTTGTTCATTTGTGTCTGACTCGTTGTGACCCCATGGACTGCAGCATGCCAGGCTCCTCTGTCCTTCACCGTCTCCCGGAGTTTGCTCAGATTCATGTCCATTTAGCCGGTGATGCTATCTAACCATCTCATCCTCTGCCGCCCGAGTCTCCTTATGCCTTCAGTCTTTCCCAGCATCAGGGTCTTTTCCAATGAGTCATCTCTTTACATCAGGTGGCCAAGGTAATGGAGATTCAGCTTTAGTATCAGTCCTTCCGTGACACTGTAATTATGAAAGTAAATATCACAGTGTTTTATTTTTCCTTCTACCAATATTCTTAGAATATTATACACTTTTACATTTTTTGCCAGTAGTAGAATTTATTAAGTAATTTTGAAATTCGTGTTCACATTTCAAAATAAAGTGGACTTGCAGGAGTCTTTGAGTCACTTCTTGTGTGCGCAGATGATTGAATGCCAGGATTTGAAAAGTCATTAACGCAGTTTCAGGAAATTAGCCATCTCCTAGTGTCAACAGCGGATTGTGTATTTTAGCTGTTTGACTCACTGCTCCAGTGGGCAGCCTGCTTTCTTGTGAACTGCAATCATTAGCCTTCTCCACAACGTGTTTTCAGAACAAGTGCCTCCTCCCTGACTTCCCACATCTTAATCACTTTATAGTCCAGGCACCTTTGCAGACATCTAACACCTTAAATTGGTCTACCGCAGACATCACACTTCAGCAAAGCATTGCCTGGAACTAACACAAAACTGGTTTCATATATTCTTTAGAAACATTGTTTTCTTTCTTTCTTACTCTGAATTTTGTGCTGCTGCTGCTAAATTTGGACAAAGCTTTCTTCTGAGAAACTCTCATTTTAAAGGATTTCAAGGTAGTTCCTTTTAAAGCAATGAATGCATATGTAAAATTGTCATCCTGTATTTATTTATTTTGAAGGTCCAGATTTTTCCCCAGTAGATTTGCACAGAGATATTTGACTATTATTTGGTTAGCAAATGCATTTTCTCTGTAAAGGGCACTTTTAAGTAGCATCAACGTATATGTACTACCATGTGTAGGATGAATGGTTTATGAGAGGTCGCTGTATAGCATAGGGAGTCCACCTTGGCGCTCCTACCCCCGTGGGATGGGGTAGGGGGTGCTCAGGAGGGAGGGGATATAAATATAGTTATGGCTGATTCACATTGTTGTACAGCAGAAACCAACACAGTATTGTAAAAATTAATAAACAAAAAATAAAGCAGTAAAAAAGTGCATGGATTTGGACTCATTGCAGTTATCAAACTTACAGTATAATCATTTTCAGTATATAAATGTATCAAATCAACATGTTGTACGCCTTAAACTTCCACAGTGTTATATGTCAATTATATCTCAGTGAAACTGGGGGGAAAACTATGTCTTCTATGCAGTAAATACAATAAAAACAGATATATTTCAAGATGGGCTGTTGTGCATATATAAGTGAATTGAAAATGATTAGAATCTCTTAACTTTTTTCTTAAGTCATAGTAGAAATATCAGCACTAGGAAACAGGAATGATAATGTTTATTTATTGTGTGCCTACTATTTTACAGATGAGAAGACTGAGTCTTGGAGTGGTTTAGTAACTTGCGTAAAGTTTTCAAAAGTGGGTTGCAGAGTTAGAATTTAGAACTGGGATACTCCTCGGCATTCTAATAAAACTCTAATCAGGAGTAATTGTTCTTGGCTGCTGGAAAAATCTGTGCTGGGATTGTTTTTATGGTGGGACAGACTGCCCCACTAAAATGACACCCCCTGCTGAGACAGAGCTACATTTATGGGCAGCAAATTCACAAATAATGTATAAAAAAACAAATGCTAACATTTCTAAGTTTAGAAAAAACTTTCAAAGGGCCCATTTCAGCAGTCAGCCATCCTTAGCGTTCTTTTTTTGCAGTGGGTAGCAAATTCTCAGCTATGTGGATAGGTATATGCTTCCAAATTCTGCGCCTGGTTTATGAAACATGCCGAATACACCAGTCCTGTCAATACCTCCTCTGTGTAAATGTCATCATCTACGCAAATACCAACTTCTCATGCCAGCTTAAGGAGATTGTAAGGATGGTGTTCTTTTAGCAAGCAGAAGGCAAACTTCTGGGGTGTTTGTTTTTTGTTTTTAGCTTTTTAGCTGCTGTGATTTTCATTGCCTCTTATGGCATGAACACCAAGTGATGTTTGCTGCCCCCAATTCCTTGACCATATGAATCAGGCTGGATTTCGTCATTGTTCGAACAGCCCTTCTAGGCATGGGCTTCAGTTGAGGATATCCTTATTCAATAATGTTGATATTGGAACTGGAAAGTCATTTTACTAATACAGGTTTCTGCTTTATTGTGTGGAAGTCTTAGACAAATTGATCATCTGTAATCTAAGATATGGGCAGGATTTAGCTCTTGCAATAGGCTGAGTCTCTTTTCCCTTCAAATCTATATGTAAAAGAGAGAATGGAATGAAACTTCAGTTCCACAAGTCGTATAGGCTTAATATAAAGATAGTACAGAACCAGAAGAATTGGGGCTGAATATCACATAATTTTCATTGCAGTTTACTTTCTAGCACTTAATCCAGTCAAAATATTTCCCTTTACAACATTGCTACCTTCTGAATTACTCAGATGCTTAACTGAATTCTGCCATCTACATTTATGCAATAAGGCACAGAGCGTTCATTCAGGCTACTCTGGGTTTTCCTTTCCAGGGTTCAGCGGACTCCTACACGAGCAGGCCATCTGACTCTGATGTCTCTTTGGAAGAGGATCGGGAAGCGATTCGGCAGGAGAGGGAGCAGCAAGCGGCCATCCAGCTTGAGAGAGCAAAGGTGACGTTCTTGCCCCCCTTGGGTTCCAAAGTGGCATGTTGCTCCGCAGGTATCAGCTGCTCTTCCCCTGCCTCAGATTTCTCTGGAATAATCGTTTTATGATTGTCCTGATAAGGCACCAGATTGCCAGGCCCTCATCTGCTTACCCCTGATAGTAACATTCTCAGGGAGTGGTATCCTGAGACCTGGACCCTTTTCGTTTCCTTTTGCGTTTGGTTGGCAAAGAGTCTGACACGACTGAGCGACTGAACTGAACTGAACTGGGTGGTGAAAATTCTTGGTCATCTTTGATCTTAGTGATTGTGGACCATACCCAGCTTGCCCCTCCGGGTGTTGGCAGAGAGCCTCTCAAGGGACCAGCTTGCCCGCCCTGTTCTCCATGACAGTAGCCTTCATTACTGGCCGCAGGCGCACAGCTGGTCTATGCACTATTGATGTCCCTTCTGGTTTCAGTCTCCCACCTCAAGTTCCTTCCCTGTTCAGAACTTTGAACAACGATTAGCATTTCAGCAAAATCGAGCAATAAAAGGCTTTGCTGAAAGAGACCTTCAGATATTCCAGAGGAAGAAGACCCCATAGGAGGCAACAAAGAACAAATTGCATTTTTGAATGTTAGAACTGAACGAGTCACTAGAGCTCTCCCATGCTATGTCTTTCAGACATTTTTTTTTTAAAGCACAGACCCTGTTTTTGAAATGAAATTTTATTCACAGTAACGGACATAACAGATTGCTGGTCAGCCTCTCCTCTTTGCCCTTCGTGATCGACTCCTAAGGCATATTGATCCAGTCTTTCCAAGTTTTAGGAGGAAAAAAAAAGGAAGCTCAAATAAAGTGAACTCCTTCCCTTTTCTATTTTGACAGTAAAATATTTAAGAGTGGGAAGAGGAGTATGAGGCAGGCTCAGGAAGTGTCTTCCTTTGCTTTGACACCTGCGATATCTGTGCCAGGTGGTGGAAGGGGGTTGGAGGCAGTGAGGTGTCAGTGGGACCCTAATCCAGGTCCTGCCTAGACCCTCTTGCTCCCCAGGTGTGTTCCTGGCTTGAAGAAATGAGCCCATAGCAGAGCAGCCTGCTAGTGGTACAGAATTCGCCTGCCAATGAAGGAGACCCAAGCTCGATCTCTGGAGCTTGAAACTGCAATCCATTCCAGTATTCTTGCCTGGAGAATTCCATGGACAGGGGAGCCTGGTGGGCTGCAGTCCATGGGTTCACAACACGACTGAGCGACTAAGCACCTCTTCAATAGAGCAGCCCAGGATTGCAGGACCCTAGTGTGTTCTCTTGTGGCTAATTTCTGTTTTAGTTTTCTCTTGGGGTCTATTCAGTGGCTGCTGTGGTCACCCAAATGTCAGCAGTAGTGCTGTCAGCTGAAGCTGGAGGTTGGCTGAGCCTCTGCCAAGCTGCAGCCGCCCAGAAGCACTTTGCTGCAGGGGAATTTGTCTAAAAAGAGTTTCAGAAGCAGTTTTGTTATCTAGGGAGAAGGTGCTGTGATATGTAAACAGCCCCGCCCTCCCTGTCTGCCCCAGCTGGGCCGGTCTTTCTTTTCCCTGCCAGGACAAGATATTCTATTGAGTGGGATCCTGCAGGTTTTCAGATCTGAGGCTATTTCAACAATATTTACCCCTCCACCTGTTAAGACCCAGCATACATTTCCTGTACCCCAAGATGTGGGTATCTGTTATCATTTAAAATAATAAACGTGGGAATTCTTTGGTGGTTCAGGAGTCAGGCCCTGGTTGGGGGGCTGGAATCCCTCAGGACTCATGGTGCAGCCAAAGAGAGGTAAAAAGAGTAAAAGGATGCTCATACTTCAGAAAATAAAATAACAAAGTTAAGTCTTATGACTAAAGGACAAAGCTGACTGCCCCTTCTGCCTTCCCTCCCTAAGACTCGGGGGCACAATTCTTTGGAATGTAGGAAAGCATGACAGGAGGGGGAACAGGGTTGGGTGAGTAGGACGGAATCCTTTTCAGAATCCTTTCTGCAGATTTCTTAGTGCTGCCTGGAAATGCGAAACCCAATTGAGATCCCTCTTTGGAAAGTGTTTTCTCTTACTGCCTGGTACTCTCCGTGATCTGATTCTACATTTCAGTGAGAAACACCCTCCTCGTCTTCCTCCCTTCATCCTTCTTCCATGGTTCTGTTCCCAGTCCAAACCCGTAGCATTTGCTGTGAAGACAAATGTGAGCTACTGTGGTGCCTTGGACGAGGATGTGCCTGTTCCAAGCACGGCCATCTCCTTTGACGCGAAGGACTTTCTACATATAAAAGAGGTAAATGTCAGGCATGTTGCATTCCTTAACCTGCCATACAATCAAGGCCAGGAATCAGCTCTGAGCCAAACTAAACGGAGAGAAGCCCTGAGGAGCTGCCAGTGTTTTGCCTGATTTAATTGGAAAGGCTTCCAAATCCATCCCTTCTCACCGGGATTTAGAAGACTGAGATTGCTGCTTGCATTATCACACATTTAAAATAAAACTAGCTGTTGGAGAGACAGTGGATTGGAGTGGAAGAAGTCTGGAATCAGGGAGATCATTAGAGCCGTTCTAGATGAGGGATGAGATTGAGCCATCCTGGTGCTATTGAGATGGAGAAAACTATTTCTTTTCACATTTGAGGTTTATTGTGGGAATTCAGTGAAGAGTGCTGGTGATGGACCTTGGGTAGGAGCTAAGATTGAGGGAGACATCAAAGATGATCAAGGAAATCAAGGTTTATGAATTGAGCAGCTAGGATGGATATGACTAGGGTGGGGTGAGGACAGATGGGAAGGGAATTTGGGGAGTGGACATCTCAAAGGAGATATGAAGTAGGAAGTTAGCTGTGAGAATCTGGAGCTCAAAGGAAGGGGTTGGGCCAAAGATACACATTTGGGTCATTAGTTTATCCAGGTGGTATGTAAAGCTGTGGTAATGAATGAAGTCATCTAAAGACAGCGGAGAAGGAGGAGAGAAGGCAGCCCTGGATCAAATCCAAAGGAATTCCATCCTGCAAAGGTGGGGTGCATGAAAAGACTCAGCAAATAAGGAAACTGAAAAGGAGAAGCCTGAGATATGGGAGGAGAACTAGGAGAGAGCAATTCATGGACATCAACAGAGCAGAGTGTGTTCAAAAGGAGGAAGCAACCAGCTGCAGCCAGTGTTGTGACAGGTCACCTAAGGTAAGGAGAAAGGAACGGACGTTGGGTTGGCAACACGGTGGTCAGCAGCGTGGAGGTCACTGGGACCGTTGTCTGGAGTTTGGGAGATGAAAGCTGGATGCAGTGTGATGAGGAGAGAAGGGGAGTTAGGAAGTATATTTAGCAAGCACAGACCAGGCTTCCAAGGGAGTTTCCACTGACCAGGCAGTAGACTGAATAGGGTATGAAGTCAAAAGAGGTTTTCTTTCAAGATGGGAGCTATCAGAATATGTGTCCATGCCTGTTAATAGAGAGAAAAGGAGAGAGATTGATGGGAAAGGTGGGAAGTTTTTGGTAGTCAGGAAGCCTGGGATCCAGACCCCAAGTGATGGGGCAGACCTTTGATAGGAAGGGGAACACTTACTCATTATAACAGATAGGGAAAAAGAAGAGTTTAGGTACTCCCAGCTTTGGTTATGAGAAACTGAGGAAGCATCGAGTTAACCTCTTCTGCTTTGTCGATCATGTATGACATGGGGATATTCATATTTGCCCAAAAGACAAGGACTCTCAACCCAAAACATGTTCCCTAGCACCGGAATGGTTAGGTTGACTTTTTGTCACCATTCTCATAAAAAACGACCAAACCATATTCATCAGCTGCTAATTCCCATTGATTCTAAGGAGAAGCAGCACTTGAAACAGTAAAAGAAGTCCTCAGATATTCCATGCATACTACTCAGACCTGCATCCCCACCTTGATGCATTTTAGTGCTTTCCTCCATTCCATCAATCGTCTCCATTCGTCCTATTGTTTGTTTTTTTGATCTTTATGCTCCTCGACCAGTGACTTTCCCTTGCCTGCAGTTTGATGTATGATGTTGAGCTGGTAATCCTATATGGATTAGAGCCACTTGTTTTCAGATTTTGAGATCTCAGATAGGAAACATCTTAGGAAGAGAAAGTGCTCATCATTTTCAGGAAAGCAAAATGAGAAGAATTGGAATAGCCTGACCTTGCCAGGAAGCTGGCATGTACTCCCAGAACGTCAACAAGTGAACATATTTCTATAATTGAGTTAGTAGCCTTTCCTCTCATCCATAACCTAGAAGGCCATTTGGTATGCTCTATTTTCAGTACTTTCTCAGTAATGAAAAGCTTAAAAGTAGAGAAAAGCTACAGCTGTCCTTATCACATACACCAAATGACCAGTGATTTAAGCCCTTGAATGTACAACATAACTTTCCCCTAAGTGGCTCAAAGAACTTTCATTAACACTGAGTCAGATTTTCACTGTGTGTTAGCTGTTTCCTAGAAGAGTGTAAAACAAACATCTCGGGAAGTTACATCAACTATTTCAGGAACCCCTTTAAGATCATTTGGGTAGCAGTTAATAAATTAGTGTTCCGGTGGGCTAATTTGATTTCAGGAGGTAACTTAAGCTGTGGGAAACTATGACTCACTGTCTGTTTTTCCCCCACCACAGTAAAATTTAAATTCCAAATCCATGCACCAAACATTCTAAAGGGGTCCCACTGCCTTTTGTTAATTCCAAAATAAATAGACCTGTTATTTCAGGAGTGTTATCCTGAAATAAACGATGGAAAGATGGGAAAAATTGAGACCTAGACTGTTCAAGATTTCATATTAGGTTGACTCACATTTCTTCAGTGCAGGCTCAGACTGCATGCCATGTGTGCTTTGTGTAGGAGCTGTGTGCAAAACAAAGGCCAAATCTCTAACTCATGACTTTTTGCTTTTGAGTATAAAACTGTTATTCAGAATTACTCAGAGTCACCCGGAATTTCGTGCTTTGATGATTCAATGGAAATATCCATTTCTCCTTCCCACCGTGTCAATGTCATATACGTATAAATTCTACTGTCCTGTGAGCTAAGCAAAATACACCATATAGAGTTATGCTTTGAAAAAACGAGATGCTTCCTGGATCAAAGAGAGAGAGTTACCTTGTCTGACACTAATAAAGACAATAAAGGAAGTTTTTAGAGTTATCTCTGGAGGATGTAAACAGTAGGACTCATGTCTGTTTTCTGGAAATCACCTAGCTGAAACCTTCCCTTGAGGCAGGTAGCTTGGATTAAACATGCCTTCTGCCCTAAGATTTGTCAGCTACAAACTGGTACTTGCCATGGGTACTTCACTGACTGAGCCACCAGGGAAGCCCGAAAGAGTCGGACACGACTTAGCGACTGAACAACAACACGGGCACTTGCCATCTGCCTCTGTAAGGATTAAATCATGTGCTGCTGCAGTTGCTGATTTTCAACACCCTCTGAAAGTGGAGAGCAGAAATGAGGCACTCTGTGCTCTGGGAAAAACTGGCATAACTGGTCTTCAGATAGTTAAGTATTTTTCAGGAGCCAATTTTATGAGCCCAATTCTTTTATCTCCTTATATTTAGAAAAGCACTAAATTCCTTCTTAATGATGAACTGCTCCTTATGACTAGCAGAAAGCTTCTGTTTGTGCTTGATTGAATGTACTCCTTCTGACCTTCCTCTACTGCCTCTTGGAGCAGTTTCTCAGAACTATCTGAAATGCTATCTCCTGGGCTATAGTCCCCATTTTGCCCCAAATAAAACTTAACTTACAGCTGTCATATTGTGCATTTTTAAAAAATTCAGCAAATCTATCATTACAGATGCAGTTTTGCTGGCCCATCAGATTAGGACCATGTTCACCCCACATTGACTGAAGCCTTTGTGTGGGTTTGTTTCCCAAGGTTACATGTCTTGGAACTTTATTTAAATGGAAATTCCTTCATTCCCTTTGGGTTTCAGGTCACTTGGAGATCACTTCAAAAATTCCACTTATGTAAAATATGCTTAGTCTTTGTGAGAGCAGGCTTATTTTTCATCAGGTAATAAGATGGACCTTGATTCGAAACTCTGTATTTGGAAGATTATATTGTTTTTCCCCAGAGAGAGTAAAATACAGATAGTATGGTGGCATTTTTACCTCAAAGCTTTTGATAAATAACAGACTGTTCAGTGTATTTCATCTTAGACTTGTCTCTCTTGTCTTCTAGAGTTCTAATTACAGGGGTGCTTATTTATCCTTATAAAATCTATTCCCGAAGATGTGGCAAGGGTTTCTTGACAAGGACCAAAGGAATCCAAATGTTAAGACCTGACTTTAGCCCAGGGATTAACAAACGGTGTCCCATGGGCTGAAACCAGCCCGCTGTCTTTCAGAAAGGAAAGGTTTATTGAAGTACAGCCACGCTTACGTGTTTATGTATTGTCTGTGGCTGCTTCCATACGACAACAGAAGATTACAGTGGTTGCATCAGAGACCATATGGCCTGCAGACCCTCAAGTATTAATTATCTTGGCTTTTGAACTAGAAAGTTTGCTTTATTTTTTGGACACCCCCCAGATATATATAATATGGTATAATATGCTATAAATAGTGTTTGTATGTATAATATGGTACAGTATAACACAGTGCTCCAATCTTTTGGCCCCCTGATATGAGTAAATGTGAAGATAAATGAATTGATAGCATCTTTTATTTCTGTGTTCCAGAAATATAACAATGATTGGTGGATAGGAAGGCTGGTGAAAGAAGGCTGTGAGATTGGCTTCATCCCAAGTCCACTGAGGTTGGAGAACATTCGGATTCAGCAGGAACAGAAAAGAGGGCGTTTTCACGGAGGGTGAGGCGCCTTCTTTTCTCCACATTTTATTTGCAGGGAGTAGGGAAATTAGGTGATGTTTTCAAGTTTCCTTATTAAGTTAAACACGTATGCTTTTGAAGTAAAAGCTATTTTTCTATGTGCAAGGCATTTCTGAAATTGACACAAGGGGGTTTCAGTAGTTCATGCCCCCTGTTGTGTACTGAATGAAGCCTGACCCTCCTGGAATCAACATGAATTCCACAGCGGAGACTGTTTTCTGTGACCTCAACAAACCCTCTTGGGAACTTGAGTTTCCCTCTGTGAGAGTCGTGTAGGGCATCCTTTTACAGTACCGTAAGTGTGGGCCTGGCCTGACCTGGCATCGTAGCTTTTCTGGGTTATCTTTCAGAGAATCTTTTTCAGGTGAGCATAGAAAGCCATGGTACATGCAATACCATCCCAGGACTAGTAGCAGCTTCTTCAGGGTTTTCTGCTTGGTAATAAAGGGAAGGCTCTGTCTAGCTTCAGATGAATTAACCTCTAGTGAACAGTGAAGTATCCACAAAGATCAGAGTGCAGGTGTTTAAAGGTGCCAGGGATATAAGCAAAGCCTGAGAGGACAAATCAGCCTCATACTAAGCCTGCATATATTGTGAGCCTACACTGAAGCACTGATTTGATACGTGTTACTGTTTTTTGAAAATCTTAAAATAGAATTAGTTCTTTCTCTGAACTCTCAACCTCCTTTTTCTATTAGATCCTTTTCTGTTTCAAAAATGCCTCTGTTCTTCAGGAGCCCTTTTGCCTTTGTCATAATGGGAAGTTCTTAAACAGTGATCGGAGATCACAACAGTACAATGTGAGCCCCAATTTTAATTGTCGACCTTTGTTAGGATATAACATGCCTGTAATATTATTAATGATTCGTCCCTCTTATTACTTCTCCTCTAGACTTTTTGTCTCTCTTGATGCTCCATGTGAAAACCTATGTTCCTTTGCAATTGCTGTTTTTTCTTACCGGACCCCTTCCTTCACTTTTCCACTGGATCACTCCTTCCTCTGCTTCAGATCTGTGTTAAATATCACCTTTTCAATGATCCAGTTCCTGCCACCATATCTAAAGTTGAATCCACTTCTCTCCCTTTGCTGCTTCTCTCGCATCTGTTTTCTTTGTTGCACTTACTACTGTCAAAAATACTACATTTTTACCTATTCCTCTGATCGATACTGATACCACTAGAATTTATATAAGGGAAAGAATTTTGTTTTCCCCTCACTGTTGTATCCTTAGTTCCTGTAACAGTGAATACTCTTCTGCTCATTCTGAGCTGTGCTTGACCTCCAACCAGTGCATTGGTGGTCAGTGTCGGTTAAGCAGATGGTTCACAAGAACACTCCTATTAGTGATTTGTTTGCCTCATTTCTGCGTTGAAGAATTAGGAAGGAGACTTTCACAAAGTATTTCCAGATCCTAGTCAGTTTCCCACTTTCTCTGCAAAAGGAGGTCAAAGAAAACATTTGGGCAGATCCTTGAAGCTCTACTCTATGAGCAGGACTTGGTGTGTTTTGAATTATTTAGTAGGATTAAGGCCAAAGAAAGCTTTGTACTCTCAAGTTCTATTTTCAAGGAATCTGGGGAATGAGTCCTAAGTTCCTTTTCGGTATCTTAGGAAATCCAGTGGAAATTCTTCTTCAAGTCTCGGAGAAATGGTATCAGGGACATTTCGAGCAACTCCCACATCAACAGGTGAGGGTTTTAGTTAGACTCTTTTTTTTAATGGAATGTATTTCTTTCTTAATCTTTGAAAATACATGCAAATATTTTTGTACTAATTTGGAAGCAATTTAAAGATTTTTCTACTTAGTATTTCATTGCTTATTTGCTTTTCTCTAGTAATTTAATTTGATTTAAAGGGTACTTGTGTTACTAGAAATTCAGATCATTGTAACAATGACAGAGATTACATGTTTTGATATGGCTCATGATTTTGTACAATCTTATTTGCCCTCTATTGAATAAATCATTCAGAAGCAAGTTCACTATTCCACCCGAGAACCCAGCACACTTTAAGATGGTGAGGGCCAATTATATGAGTTTTAAAAACGTTCTAAAGAAAATGCTGAGTTCTAGTCTTCATGTGAAACTTCAGGGTGTGTTGGTACAGCCTGAGCTGTGGAGGTGGGGAGGGCTTAAGCAGAGAATGAGATTTGGCCCAAATGGGCTCATTTCTGTTTGAATAACAGACAACTGAGCCCTGAATTTAATGGTAATGAAGGGACAGTGATGGCCCAATCAGGAGTTGTCATGCATTTAGAAATTGTGGAGGTATTCAAGCAAGAATTTTTCTTCCACCACATTCCCTGGCTCTACAGGATCATTTCGTTCTGCCCCAGAACGGATGCTGAATTAATGTATCTGGGATTATCAATTCAGAATGACAGATCCAATGTCTATCCTGGCATACCATAACTGCAGGAAACTGGGTTGGTTCCAGAGCAGATCTGAGTATCTGAGTCCTTGTATGTGAACCCTGATCTCCAGGGCTCTGAACCAAAGTCTTGTTCTTTAGGTTGTCCCCAAATGAACAGGACTGCATGGGTGGCCACAAAGCCAGAGATATTGAGTATATTTTGCCTCATCCCCATTTGCTGAACATTTAAATCATTGCAGCTGTTCACTATTAAACACAAAAAAGAACAGGAACAACTGATTGTAAACTTACTTGAAATTAAAAGCAATGCAGTAGGAAAAATATGTCAGTATTCTGGAAAGTGAGCAGAAAGCCTTAAGAACACAAAAAGAACTGCAAATTCTTCTGCTAGTTTACCAAAATTACACATCCAAAAATAACTAGTGAGTGCAGTGATGGTCATTATTATACAAATTATTGTTCTAAGTCTCTTTTTATCAAATTTGATTTGTCCAAGTTGCTCTCAGCCACACCACATGCTGTGTCCAGCACAGGAACAACCCATGGCCTGTGGCTGGCCCAGCCAATGTTATGAAATCCACTCTCCCCACCCACTGTGAAATCAGGGTATGAGGTCATTTGTTCAGGGAGGAAGTTGTCTGTTTTTGCATTTGTCTTCCCAGTTGGCCTGACCAGAATGAAATAGTAGAGTAATACTCTGCAGAGTGGGTGATTGGGAAATAACGAGAATGACAGGGACAAATTGGCATATTCTTCCATCTTTTAAAATCATGTGCTAACAATGACAGAGATTACATATTTTGATATGGCTCTCATTGTTGTCTTTTAGCAAAACAGAAGCAAAAAGTGGTAAGTCATGTTTCTTTTTTAAATCTCCTGTGAAGGTTTCTATCCATAAATGCCTGCAATGCTCCATTTCAGTGACCCAAATGGCTATAAAATGAGGGAGGCGTCTCCTTGGTGGGACCCGTGGTTATCATTTCTCATTTGGCCGGAGGATTGTGAATGTTGTGGCTGTGGAGGAGGGCTGCTGACCCTCACACCTTGTTATGTATGTCCAATCGTCTCTTTCAGACGGAGCACATCCCCCCCTACGACGTGGTGCCATCCATGCGTCCGGTGGTGCTGGTGGGGCCATCGCTGAAGGGTTATGAGGTACTGATATCAGTCTGTTACCCATCAGTTCTTGATCAAGAACCCAGGAGACAGCCACTGGGAGCTTCCTCCTTGGGGTCTGCTTACACTCGGGCCCTCTGCTTGTGAAGACAGGCGGTGCTTTGTGGGGTTCACGTGGCCCTTTGCTGTTTCCTCCCTCTCTAGCCCTTTTCTAATCTTCCGTGTATTACAGTGTTTAGAAATAGCTCCCTCAAAATAGTTATAATGGGATAGTTCTGGTCAAAGGTTTGCTCTGCTTTCAATTCAAAGAAAAGAATTTTATCTGTCTCAACGGTTCCTGTTGCTGTTAGAAAAAATAGCGAATGAATGGCACAAGGGAACATGAAAGCAATCTGCCAGCAAACCTCAGCTCAGAGCACCAACCAGTCTCACTTTGCTGGGTGCTCAAGACGATGGCATATTCCACCAAACATATCCCTGCTTCTTTATTTTAAAGGATGTAAAAAAGGGGGAAAATTCCATTAAAAATATCAATGAACTCCTTCAGAGATGAACTAAGCAATGTAAGGAAGAAGAGAGCAAACAGATGTACTGCATTTCAGATGCTGCCATTTTGACTTTATGCCAGCATGGATAAGGATAAATGGGTAGGACATTATCTGAAGGTGGGCCACCTCCATGGCACCCTTCCCACTGAATCAGCACAAATCTGGCACATAGCTTTCAGTGCACATTTGTTGAGTTAATTAATCAATCTCTTTGAGGCAGGTTTAAGAATCCCATCACCTTCTCCCACTTCCCCTTTCACTCCCTCTCCTCCCCTCCCCCTCTCAGTGGGGACTGTCTGCGGAAGAGCAGAGAGGGGTCTACAGAAGTCCAGCCCTGGATGTGATGTGTCCTGCACAGACCAGCAGGAGGCCGGGCCTGGGGCTAGCCCAAGGAGCTCTAGTAGATCCTCACTGCAGGCAGGCACCACACAGGTATGGCATCAACAGGCCATACCTGTGCACAGAGCCAGTTCATCCTGGTCTCCTGGTGGACGTTCTATCCCCTAAAAAAAAGATGATGGTCTGTCGTGGGTCTAGTGAACACCACTGGTTCACCCCTCAGTACCCTGGAGGAGAAGCAATGGGAGAAACTAAGTGCAATAGGTCAAGTGTGAAAAACTCCCTTCATGGTTGTTTGCCCTGTCCCGCCCCCAGCAGACCGAATAGCTGTGATAAGGTCTTTGGTCAGAGCGCCCTTCTCTTGCAGCTCTCTAACTTTTGACTTCTCTCTCTCTGCTGTTGTTTGCCTCATTCTTTTTTTCTCACCTCTGCAAAGGTCACAGACATGATGCAGAAAGCCCTCTTTGATTTCCTGAAGCACAGGTTTGATGGGAGGTGAGACATACAGATGCTTTCGCATTTTTATTTTCCTTTAACCACCATGAATGATAAATTGATTTGTAGGTCTATGTTTCCTGCGATTGCAGATGTTCTCTAATTAAAAGTTAACTCAATGTTCAAGGGAGAACACAATGAAAGCGCTCTGAAAATATCTAGTTAGGATGTATAGCATTGAATCTCTTAAAGTAAAAGGACCTTGATAAGGAAAATAATCCATTTGTTTTATTTAAATTTATGTGTTAGTCTTTATTTTCTCACTTGTAATTGAATTCATACCAAACATGTTTATGAGAAAATAATGAAAAATATAGAATGTTTCTGACAGTATGGTGCATCACTGGTCAAGTTGGGTAGAGTCATTTGGGAACTGTGTGTGTGCATGCATATATGCATGTGTATCATACGAAGATATAAAGTACTGCTGCTGCTGCTGCTAAGTCACTTCAGTCGTGTCCGACTCTGTGCGACCCCATAGACGGAAGCCCACCAGGCTCCCCCATCCCTGGGATTCTCCAGGCAAGAACACTGGAGTGGGTTGCCATTTCCTTCTCCAATGTGTGAAAGTGAAAAGTGAAAGTGAAGTCGCTCAGTCGTGTCGACCCTTAGCGACCCCACGGACTGCAGCCTACCAGGCTCCTCCATCCATGGGATTTTTCTAGGCAAGAGTACTGAAGTACTAGATTTCCTTAAAAGAAGAGTGCAAGAAATGCTTCCATCATGGTTTAGTTGCTAAGTTGTGTTCTACTCTTGCAACCCCATGGACTGCAGCCTGCCAGGTTCCTCTGTCCATGGTATTTTCCAGGCAAGAATCCTGGAGTGGGTTACCATTTCCTTCTCCAGGGCATCTTCCTGACCCAGGGATCGAACCTGGGTCTATTCTATTGAAGGCAGTCTTCTGCATTGCAGGCAGTCTTCTGCATTGCAGGCAGATTCTTTACTAACTGAGCCACCAAGGAAGCTTATTTTCATCATAAGCCTCCCAAAGTGACTATTTTGTAGGGAATAGTATTTCTTTGAATATTCAGTTCTGGGTTTGTTTTACTAGAAATTGCCTTGCTATTTTATTGGTTTCTTTTCTGTGTATCCTATCCCACTATGACCCATATCAACATGGCTCAGTCTTTAACGACTGGAAAATTTTATCATTTCAGTTTTGTGAAAAACATCTGGAAGGAGCGCCTGTATTTTGCAGAGAAATTTTAAAAAGTCTACACCAACTCAATACTAAGAACTAAGCTCTTTCACAACGCAGAATGTATTCTGTGTAAAAATAACCACATGAAATGAATACCTAAAGATTTATTAGAAATGAAGAAAACTTAGTACTGATGGATAAGTATGGATAAATGCATCCAGCTTACTAAATTTTTAAGTGTTTAAAGATATTTTTTAAAATTTCCACATAGGTTTTAAAAAATATGATATTTTAAGAAAAAAGCAAACATGATATTGCTTTAAGTACAAACTGTTTATATTTGTTAAAAACCTTCTGGATAATTGTGTGTAAAGTATTTGTTAGTTTCTGGGACTATATATAATAGAAAGAAAATAAGCTTGGATTTTAGTTCCAATAATTGATGTTTTAGTTCAAGAAAGCAAAAAGCTTTAGTGCCATTATGTGAATTGCTAAGTACCTCAGTACAGACTTCAGTTTCAGTTCAGTTGCTCAGTAGTGTCCGACTCTTTGCGACCCCGTGGACTGTGGCACGCCAGGTTTCCCTGTCCATCTCCAACTCCCAGAGTTTGCTCAAACTCATGTCCATTGAGTTGGTGATGCCATTCAACCACCTCATCCTCTGTCATCCCCTTTGCCTTCTGCCTTCAATCTTTCCCAGCATCAAGGTCTTTTCCAATGAGTCAATTTTTTGCATTAGGTGGCCAAAGTATTGGAGCTTCATCTTCAGCATCAGTCCTTACAATGAATATTCAGGACTGATTTCCTTTAGGATGGACTGGCTGGATCACCTTGCTGTCCAAGGGACTCTCAAGAGTCTTCTCCAGCACCACAGTTCAAAGCATTAGTTCTTGGCACTCAACCTTCTTTATGGTTGAACTCTCACATTCATTCATGACTACTGGAAAAACCATAGCTTTGACTAGACAGACCTTTGTTGGCAAAGTAATGTCTCTGCTTTTTAATGTGCTGTCTAGGTTGGTCATAGCTTTTCTTCCAAGGAGCAAGCGTCCTTTAATTTCATGCTGCAGTCACCATCTGAAGTGATTTTGGAGCTCATAAAAATAAAGCTTGTTACTATTTCCACTATTTCCCCATCTATTTGCCATGAAATGATGGAACCAGATGGAACCATATCTTAGTTTTCTGAATGTTGAGTTTTAAGCCAACTTTTTCACTCTCCTCTTTCACTTTCATCAAGAGGCTCTTTGGTCCTCTTCACTTTCTGCCGTAAGGATGGAGTCATCTGTGTATCTGAGGTTATTAATATTTTTCCCAGCAATCTTGATTCCAGCTTGTGCTTCATCCAGCCCAGCATTTCTCATGAGGTACTCTGCATATAAATTAAATAAGCAAGGTGACAATATACAGCCTTGACATATTCATTTCCCAATTTGCAACCATGTCTGGTTCTAACTGTTGCTTCTTGACCTGCATACAGATTTCTCAGGAGACAAATTTCTCAGGTCAGGTGATCTGGTATTCCCATCTCTTGAAGAAGTTTCCACAGTTTATTGTGATCCATACCGTCAAAGACTTTGGCATAGTCAATAAAGCAGAAGTAGATGTTTTTCTGGAACTCTCTTGCTTTTTCAATGATCCAGTGGATGTTGGTAATTTGATCTCTGGTTCCTCTGCCTTTTCTAAATCCAGCTTCAAAATCTGGAAGTTCTTGATTCACGTACTGTTGAAGCCTGGCTTGGAAAATTTTGAGAATTACTTTGCTAGTGTGTGAGATGAGTGCAATTGTGTGGTAGTTTGAACATTCTTTGGCATTGCCTTTCTTTGGGATTGGAATGAAAATGGACCTTTTCTAATCCTGTGGCCACTGTTGAGTTTTCCAAATTTGCTGACATATTGAGTGCAGCACTTTCACAGCATCATCTTTTAGGATTTGAAATAGTTCAGCTGGAATCCCATCATCTCCACTAGCTTTGTTCGTAGTGATGCTTTCTAAGGCTCACTTGACTTCACATTCCAGGATGTCTGATTCTAGGTGAGTGATCACACCTTCATGGAGATCTTTTTTGTATAGTTCTTCTGTGTATTCTAGTCATCTCTTCTTAATATCTTCTGCCTCTATTAGGTCCCTACCATTTCTGTCCTTTATTGTGCCCATCTTTGCATGAAATGTTCCCTTGGTATCTCTGATTTTCTTGAAGAGAACTCTAGTCTTTCCCATCTACTGTTTTCCTCTATTTCTTTGCATTGATCACTGAGGAAGTTTTTCTTATCTCTCTTTGCTATTCTTTGGAACTCTGCATTCAAATGGATATACTTTCCTTCTCTTCTTTGCCTTTCGCTTCTCTTCTTTTCTCAGCTATTTGTAAGGCTTCCTCAGATAACCATTTTGCCTTTTTGCATTTCTTTTTCTTGGGGATGGTCTTGATCATTGCCTCCTGTACAATGTCACGAACCTCCATCCATAGTTCTTCAGGCACTCTGTCTACCAGATCTAATATCTTGAATCTATTTGTCACTTCCACTATATAATCATTAGGGATTTGATTTAGGTCATACCTGAATGGTCTAGTGGTTTTCCCTACTTTCTTCAATTTCAGCCTGAATTTCGCAATAAGGAGTTCATGATTTGAGCCACAGTCAGCTCCCAGTCTTATTTTTGCTGACTGTATAGAGCTTCTCCATCTTTGGCTGCAAAGAAGATAATCAATTTTATTTCAGTATTGACCATCTGAGGATGTCCACGTGTAGAGTCATCTCTTGTGTTGTTGAAAACAAGATGGTGAAATAGAAGGACATGTGCTCATCTTCCCCAATGAGAACTGCAAAATTTCAACTCACTGCTGAACAATCATTGACAGATTGTTATCTGTCCTACCAAAAAAGATCCCCCCCAAAAAGATACCCCACATCCAAGGGCAAATGAGAAACCCCAACAGGATGGTAGGAGGGGTGAAATCACATTTAGAATCAAACCCCATACCTGCCAGAGATGCTCAGAGGGCTCAAACAAAACTTTGTGTGCACCGAGACCCAGAGTCCCCAGAAAGACTGAGCCAGACCTGCCTTTGAGTGTCCAAGTGTCTCATATGGAGGTACGGGTCAGCAGTGGCCTGCCACAGCAACAGGGGCTCTGGGTGTAGCTACCTGAGACACACAGTGTGTGGCATAAGCCCTCTTGGAGGAGGTTGCCATTAGTCCCACCATAGAGCTGCTGAGCAGATGACCCACAAACTGCAAAACAGTACACCAAAGAAATTCTTGTACTGTTAAGAAAGAAAGTTCTAGGACCCACAACAGATTTCCCAACCTGGTGATCCTACAAAGAAACTGAGCATTCCCAGGGAATTTGACTTTGGAGGCCAGTGGGATTTGATTACAGAACTTCTACAGCAATGGGGCAACAGACTCTTGGAGGGCACAAACAAAACCTTCTGTGCACCAGGAACCAGGAGAAAGGAGCTGTGTCCCCACAAGAGACTGAGCCAGACTTGGCTGTGAGTGTCCAGGAGCCTCCAGCAGAGGCATGGGTTGACAGTGGCCTGCTGCAGGGTCAGGGCCACTGAATACAACAGTGAGTGCATAAGTCCTTTTGAAGGAGGTTGCCATTATGTCATTACCCCTACCTTAATTTGGCCTCAGTCCAAAAAACATGGAGGTAACACAGCCCCACCCATCAACAGAAAATTGTATTAAAGGTTTACTGAGCAGGGCCCTGACCATCAGAACAAGACCCAGTTTCCCCCACAGTCAGTCTCTCCCATCAGGAAGCTTCCATAAGCCTCTTATCCTTCTCTATCAGAGGGCAGACAGAATGAAAACCACAATCACAGAAAACTAACCAAACTGGTCACATGGATCACATCCTTGTCTAACTCAATGAAACTATGAGCCATGCCATGTAGGACCACCCAGGATGGCCGGGTCATGATGGAGAGTTCTGACAAAATGTGGTCCACTGGAGAAGGGAATGGCAAACCTCTTCAGTGTTCTTTCCTTGAGAACCCCATGAATAGTATGAAGAGGCAGAAAAACATGACACTGAAAGATGAATTCCCCAGGTTGCTACATGCCCAATATACTACTGGAGAAGAGTGGAGAAATAATTCCAGAAACAATGAAGAGACAGAGCCAAAGCAAAAACAATGCCCAGTTTTGGATATAACTGGTGATGAAAGTGAAGTCCGATGCTGTAAAGAAATGAACCTGGAATGTTAGGTCCATGAATCAAGGAAAATTGGAAGTGGTCAAACAGGAGATGGCAAGAGTGAACATTGACATTTTAGGAATCAGTGAACTAAATTGGACTGGAATGGGCAAATTTAATTCATATGACCATTATATCTACTACTGTGGACAATAATCCCTTAGAAGAAATGTAGTAGCCCTCATAGTCAACAGAAGAGTCTGAAATGCAGTACTTGGGTGCAATCTCAAAAATGACAGAATGATCTCCATTCGTTTCCAAGGCAAAACCATTCAATATCACAATAATCCAAGTCTATGCTCCAAACACTAATGCCAAAGAAACTGAATGGTTCTATGATGACCTACAAGACCTTCTAGAACTAACACCAAAAAAGATGTCCTTTTCATCATAGGAGACTGGAATGCAAAAGTAGGAAGTCAAGAGATACCTGGAGTTAACAGGCATATTTGGCCTTGGAGTACACAGTGAAGCAGGGTAAAGGCTAACATGTTTTGCCAAAAGAATGCACTGGTCAGAGTACAGGCTAGATTGCCTTGATAAATAGAGCCCAAAATGTGTAATGAATCAAACTCCGTGGAAACTTATTGCTGCTCATTGCACAGTCTGAGGCAGGTGTTCCTCAGCTGGGAAGGTGGGTAGGATGGAGAAGGGAAGGACTGGAAAGAAAGTTTGTCCTCTGCATCATTTGGGACCGCTGGCCTGGGGCTGGTCTCTACAATCAGCTGGAGGGAGAGGAGTGAACCAGCTTCTCTGGTTCACATCATTCTCACATGTCATTGGCTAGAACTTAGACATGTGGCCACACCTTCTTGCAAAGGAGGCTAGGAATTACTGTCTAGCTATGTGCCCAGGAGGAAGAGAAAATGGATTTTGTTGAGCAAATAGCAGTCTGCCATATTTATCTAGTGGACACGAGGGCTTAATAAGAAAACCATCAGCTCAGTTCAGTCGCTCAGTCGTGTCCGATTCTTTGCAACCCCATGAATCGCAGCACACCAGGCCTCCCTGTCCATCACCAACTCCTGGAGTTCATTCAAACTCATGTCCTTCGAGTCGGTGATGCCATGCAGCCATCTCATTCTCTGTCGTCCCCTTCTCCTCCTGCCCCCAATCCCTCCCAGCATCAGAGTCTTTTCCAGTGAGTCAAGAAAGTCATAGATGTATCCTATTTGCTCTCTCTCTCTTTAAACAAGATAGACAGAGAATGAAGTAATTTCAAAGAAAACAAATGAAAAGTACTGAATACTAGACTATTGGAAGGAAATGTAAAAAGTTCTTATATTCTAATCTCTTAAGTCAAACAACAGGTAGATGGATACCCTGCTTCTGTTTGTAACTTTTGAGTACTGGGAATCTACTTCTTATAAAAAGCATTGCAAAGAAACAGCTGAACTCTGGCTTTTTAACTTAACATTGGTTTTGATCCTTGCCTCTGATGACAGAGGCCATGAGCCTTACCTTCATGCAGCTCTCTCTGGGTTGTTGATATTTGATATGCCTGGCTCAGTCAAGCAGGCTTCCTTCAGCTGTGCTTGGAGTCACATGGCTTTAACCTGTGGGCCTTTATTTAAGGAAGTTCTGAGCAGTGCTTCATCCTGTGGCCCCATAAGAGCTCTTGAGCTGAACAAATGCCATCCCACGTGCGGTCTAAGTTTCTGTTAGATTGTTTTGGTCCCCACATAACATCCATATAAACAGCAGTGTTAGTAAAGGTTTACACGGTAGGACCTTATGGAAAAGAAGGAAGAAATTATTGTAATTTAGCAAAGAGAAAGTGACTGACTTAATTACTGCCTTCAAGAATGAATAATCTGAGGTTCTTCCTCAATCTTCAGACATAGAGAGAGGAAGTGCATTTAATTGTAACAGCAGAGATTTATCAGCTTGAATTACCTGATTCATCAAGCACACACTATTGAAGGTGATTTTAATAGAAATAGAACTAAAATTTCAATGCCAAGTGATCCAGGGTCTGATGGCACAGCAGAGGGTGTAGAGATGTGAGGAGGAACACAGCAGCAGCAGAAGAAATGGGTAGAGAGAGACTCTGCCTGAGAGAGATCTGATGTATGGCAGAGTTTGAGAAAGCTAGATAATAAATGTTGGAGTAGGAGAGAGGACTTGCTTTCAAATTAGCGGAGGCCACTGCAGCAGGAAAACGATAATGAATTCACTGGTGTAAACGGAAACTTTTTGGGAAAAAGAAATGTGCTTGTAGTTTCACTATGACTCTGACATGTCTACTGTGTGGGGAATATCCTTACATTTTGAGCCGTGACAATCTGCTGCGTTGTGTTCCACCAATTAATAAAAGGAAAAAAAACCAACAAATAGTCTTTAATTGAAACCAGCCAAGAGAACAATTACACAGCAGACTTTTGCATAGCAATACAGCATAAACAATATGTTCTAATGGAAACCTCCTCCATGTTTCACTGGCTATGAATGCTGTAGGTTAGACAAAATAGGATAATTTCTTTTTCAGAAAGAGCCAAAAGAGAAAAAGAAACTGCCTAAAAGTCTTTTTTCTTCAATACTGTTTTTCAGATCTTGGCTAAAAAATAACTCAACAAATTGAATTAAACACCAACAGTGTCTCCTACAGAATCGTATACTTACTCTTTTATGATACCTTAGAAATGATTTGAATCAGTTTAAAGCTACTTATTTTACAATTTTATTGTCATTCATTGCTTAATAAATTCAAGGCTTAACAACAATGTATGTTCGAAAGAATGAAAAGCACAATACTGAATACTTCCTCAGGGAACCCCTGTACGTGTGGATATCCACATACAGTGACAGTTCCTATGCACAGGTCATAAACTAAGTGAATGAGTCTGAGCTGGTACAATGCACAGGCCTGGCAGGGGCACAGTGCATGCACAATGGCATGGAGCTTTTCTCTCCATTTCACACCACAAACATTCATCAGGGATCATCCTTTCAGATGAGGTTTGTTCAGCTGGTTGAATCTACCATTCACAGGCTGAACAGCAAGCAGTCAAACCAATTGCAATGTGTTGACCTATGCTAATCATTTCAAATCCCAACAAAGTTGTAACTTTAGGCTTTTTGACAACTGAATCAGCTCAGCTCTATGGCAGTTATAGGACACATTGTAACCAACATGATTATGGCCCCCAATCCTAAATGAACATACAAACAGGATCTGAAGCTACTAGCCAAGGCATGCTTTAAAAAAACGTTTTAGGAAGAATTTAAAGAAAGGAAGCTAAAAATATAATTGAGGGAGACTCAAAGAAGTAGTATTTATCTATGAAAGGAAATGGCAACAGCTGATGCTATCACAAAGCAGCCAAGATATGGAAGAATGAAAACAACGTGTAATTGTAGGCGACAAATGGAAAAGAACAATACAGTGCCTTCTGTTTCATAACCAATAGCACCCTCTTATCAATTCCTCCTGCTCTATTCAAATGCAGACTCATCCAAGGACACTCAAGCACTCGAGATAATTTATTGAGCCCCTCACGCCAAATATGAATATTTAAATTAACAGATTTTGATTGTAACATGTCTGACCTTACTCTCCCACCCTCAAAGTATATGTAAGTTTCATGGACTCTGACAATGGGAGAGTTCATGTTATAACTATGAATGAGTATTTAAGAAAACACTTTTAGATATTGCCTCATTTGTTCCTAGTGACTGTCCTGTGAGATAGTCTGGCAGAGCTGCTATCACCATTTTATTAATTATCATCCTGATGCTCAAAAAAATGGCATGATTTGTCCATGGTCACGCAGCCAGCAAGAGGAAGATCCAGAGAGACTCCCCAGGTTCACGTATGCCTTCCATTCCTTCCCTTCTCTGACAGTGTGCTCTCTGACCTTTGGAATGTTTTTCCTTTATGAAGAATAAGAGTTTTTTTTTTTTAAAAACTAATATACTAACAGGGTTGCATATTGAATGTGGTAAGGATAGAGTATAAAAGGATCTTTAGCTTTCCATTATCATCCTGGAAATACTAATTATTTTTGAATGAATGTGTCTCACCTGAAAGTAACATCTTTCCATAGTTAAGTCACAGAAAACTAAAACTCATAGCACTGATGGAGTGCAGAAATTATGAAGGATTCCAAATCAAAAATAAGTAACAACTAGGATTCAGATTTACCAGGTTTATATATATCCAGTCTGCTGGGGAACTGAACATCCCTCACTAGTAATTACTGACACTATGTCACAGAGAAGTATCCAAGGGAACTTTTTAGAGATGTATATCAAAGATACATGGGAATATTAAAAGTCACTAGAAGATATGAAGGTATATCAAGAAAAGAAGTAGAGTATCAGTTTAAGTTAAAAAAAAGTATATAAACTAGGTAGCATTTAATAATGAATGTGATTACTTTACTGGGGAGCCTTTTCAACAACAAAAAGTTTGGATTTAGTGTATGATTTTGATAATACTAAGCACCTTTGCATAGAAAATAGAAACTCCTCCTTTGTCTTATTGAAGGGTTTCTGGAGCTGTGTCTGTCTTCTAAACTCTTTCCTACATATGTATTTTTATTAAGAAATAGCATATTAACAAATTAGCTAACAAATTAGTGAAGGACAGGGAAGCCAGGTGTGCTGCAGTCCATGGGGTCACAAAAAGCCAGACACAATTTAGCGACCACCACCAACAAATTAGCTGGTATTTTATTGACCAATAAAAGAAGAAAAAGAATCTTTTATTGTCCACACCTTTTCTGTTTTCAGAACACATGAAGCAGTTTTCATTTCCTGTTTTTTTGTTTGTGTGTTATTATTCTGCCTCTTGGTAAAAACTTTATATATATTTGAAAATGGCTTTGTAAAAGTGTATTAAAACCCAGAAGAACTAAGAGTACACATCTGCTGATAATCCCTCCAACTTTTAAGAACCAGGGTCACTACTTGGCTAGTATAAAACTAGAAGATTTGATTTTCACGTAAGCAGAATAGAATCTTTGGATCCTCTATCTTCTAAAAGTGAATATTCTAGAAGGCTGAATTCTGCCCCTACACCAAGCCTCTTGTCTCCAGTTATATATTTGCATTGCTCTAGAACTTGATTGTATTTTTCTAATCAGCGACTCCATTCTTAAAACTGCAAACAAAGACACCAGAAACACAAAAATAAACAAGCAAATCCTATTCTGTAGGTACAATGAGCTCTGACCACAACGACCGCCTATGAGATTTCATGCCTCAAGTGTGGCAGCCAGCTGAGTAATGGAGACTCAGATATGGGCTCCACGGACTTTAACCTGACTTAGAAAGTGGCCATCACTCTGTGTGGCCCAGATCTGCTCTCAATGGTTTGGTCGGTATCTGGAGATTCGGGGTTGCTGGAGAAGGAAGCTGAAACTTTAAGAGAATTATGAGTCTGGTGACTAAGCTGGCCTAGAGCTTGGGAGCCTATGCTTTAGACCTTCTTAGACTCTATGGATCCCTGTGGAACTTCCTCTCCATGTCTCAGTTTTATTCTTGATAAAATGAAGAAGTTGTACAGACCAGTATTTTTCAGTATCTTTTAGCAATTGAACAAGTCCTTACAATGAAATCATAGGTAAGGCCCCAACAGAAATGCAGAGGCATTTATTTGGTATTAAGCATGGGAAAGATGGGCCTCTGCTGGCCAACTCAGCCCCAATTTGATGTTCTCAGTGACCCGAGATATTTCACAAAATTCTTGGTTTCCACAGAAGACAGTCTGAAGATGCCTCAAATAATTTATTAGGGCCTGAAAAATTCTAAGGAATTAAAATGCTTTAAACTTCCTCACCATCTGCAGCTTATATATCCAACACCACCAACAAAAAGTACTTTGCTTTAAAATTGCACCAGAACTTTTTTTGCACAGCCTGTTGCTCTAAAGAAATTATTTCTGACCAAAGAGGACTGTTTTAAATTCTCCCCAAGGATTCAGGTCCATGAAGTCAAGTGAGGAGTCTCCTGAAAGGGCTGACAGTATCCATAAATAGGTGCGAGATGACATAGGACTCAATTGTGGCTAACTCTACCCCCTTCTTGCTCAACCCTCTAGAGGAGCTTGAAAGTTGTGGAGAAAGAGTGCGTGAATATAAAAGGGTAGGGGCCTTGTCTGTTTTCTGGAATCTTCTAAGCTCTGAAGATAAGAGTGAGGAAGGGCCCACAATGGAGTGGCTGGCTTAGAGAGGCATTCTTTGCATTCTGCAGATAGATCATAATTTGAAGTTGAGCAAACCCAGCCTAAAATAAAGAACTTAAAAGTTGTAAGTTCCAGAGATTCTCATTTGGTAGATCATATACATAGACAGGATAGACTTCTGTCTCCATTCATTGGCAATGTCTCTGCTTTATTCTTGTCTTGCATGACTGCAGGATACTTTCTAACTTATGGAAATCCTGGCACAATCCTCACATTGCCCTCAGCAATAGTGTCTTATTTCTGTCCACCATATGCATTCAAAGTAATATGCAAACATGCTAAAGAATCTTGTGCCTGTAGAAAAGAAACCATATTTTTCATATTCTTAGAAATGAAGCATTCCTTCAGGCCTGTGGCGAAATGCTTCATATGTCATGAGTTAACTGTTGAGGACCAGGAATGCAACACAGCTACCAACTGGTTGATTGTCTTTGATGATTAAAATGAAGAGGATTTTCCCCTTTGACCAGCAGCACCAAGGCACTGTGCAGTTCCTGAAGGTCTTATTCAAGAGAAAATCAGCTATGAATTGTGGGGAAATTGTATTGCTGCTTGCTAGAAAGAACATGGTTTATTTATATGTTTTGATTCCCTCTTGGTATGGTGTGCACTATAAGGAGAATTCTGTAAGACAGACAATAGTGGAGGAAGAGTTTGCATTCTTCCTGGAGTTTTATTGTTGTTGAATAGCCAAAAACCTTCCTCCATTCTGCTCTGCTTGTATTTTAATGCTAGCCAAAGCCTATTTAAAATACTTGTGGCCAATGTTTTATTATACTGTGGTTGCACTATAGTATGTAAAGTGGTTATTAAGTACTGTGGTTATAAATCGCTTGGAGAGCCCCACCACATTTTTACTGGCTTGTTCTGTTCTGTGTTCCTATTCATAGGATATCAATAACAAGAGTGACAGCTGACATTTCTCTTGCTAAGAGGTCTGTGCTAAATAATCCCAGCAAGAGAGCAATAATTGAACGTTCGAACACTCGGTCCAGCTTAGGTAAGATGTTCAAATGTGCTACTTCTCCAAGCTGCGCTTTCAGACTGGGGTGACACGTGTTACATTTGTGAATGCCTTTCCAGTTTGCTCTGATGCCATTCTTTAAAATTTTTTTTTCTTTATTCATTTATGTATGGCTGCTCTGGGTCTTTGTTGCTGTCTGTGGGCTTTCTCTAGTTGTGGTGAGCAGGAGCCACTCTTCGTTGTGGTCCTAGGGCTTCTCATTGTGGTGGCTTTTTCTGTTGCAGAGAACAGGCTCTAGGCGGGCAGGCTTCAGTAGTTGTGGTGCTCTGGCTTTAGAGAACACCAGCTTTGTTTCTCAGAAGCATGTGGGATCTTCCTGGACCAGGGATCAAACCTGAGTAACCTGCATTGGCAGGTGGAATCTTAACCACTGGACCACCAGGGAAGTCCCTGCTCCCCATTCCGAATGGAGAAGCACTGATTAACTGACGAGAAGGCCAGTCTTACAAAAGCAGAGAGCAGAGTCGTGCAGTTGAACCTTCTCTGTCTCAGCTCCAGTCAGTTAGCTAATTAGTAGTCTGGTGGGAAGAATTCTCAAGAGGCTGTCCTCATCTGTTACCACCTCAGCACACGAAGCCACTTATCCCTGCTTTGCCCAAGCTTCTCAATGAGGCTAATAACATCTGTCATACCTGAGTCACAGCTGACTTGAAAGCAAGTGAGATGTCCACCTTTCTCAGATCCTTGGAAGAAAGCTCGATAATGGTGTTCTCAGTGTGGTTTCTGCTGCCAGCTGGTACCCAGAACAGTCACATCCTTAAGTGGATGTAGCAACTATCATTAACAGCATGTAAGGAGTTTAAACTTGTCTTTCCTGGTACACCAGTCAGAAAGCATCATAAAATTCACCATGATGGAGAAGCAAAAACACTAATGTATGTGGTTAGCTCCATCAAGCCATATAGGAGCAGGGCTGTGGGGGATGGATTCACCAACCACAGAAGTGGGTCCAGGCTGCCCGAGAATCACAATACTCATGTCAAAAACCTGTTTGTGGTTTCTGTGATGGCCCAAAGTGGTGCAGTCCACCTGTAACTCTCTTTTGCATTTATATTCTGAGTCTGCTTTGTGAAAGAATGCTGAACATACCAAATGGGACAGTTGTCAGTGTCTGTGGGAACAGGATCCCAAACATCAGTGGTTCCTTCTTTAGTTCTCTATTTAGAGCCCAAGACATTACAGAGTGAAACACTCTTAAAGGCACAGTATTTCGACCTTCAGGGATGATGAAGGCAGAGTTGGTGACGATGAGTCAGATTACTAACTAAAGTAATATATCATGAGTGGCAAGGATGCCAAGTTAGACTGAAGATTTCTCAGATAAGCATCTGCTCTCCTATCTTCCACCCTCCTTTTCACTCCTCATAGTGCCTTTGACTTTTAACCATTCCTTCCCTTTGAAGTCATCCCGTATAATCTATGTAGTCACCTATTGTCAGAGCCCGTGGAGTAAGTGGAGGGGGATTAGTGTAAATAGTGAGAAAGAAACAAGGGAGATATCAGTTCATTGGCTTTCCTTTTCACTCTGTAAAGCCTTATACCCACAACCACTGGAGTTAATTTAATGGCAACATCTTATAATAACCACTCTGTGAGCCACTTAGGCCCTTTTGTCTGCTTGTTAATGCATACTGGTAGATTCTTTCATTAAATATTTATTGAACACTTTTTACTGCCATGCATTACACCAGACTTAGGAAGTACAAATGGGATTAAGACAAACTATCTTACCCATGGTAAGAAAACAGAAAGAAGGAAGTGATGGTTAAAATACTGTGTAATAATGGAATTATGAGCAAAGTGCTAAAAGTGTAAAGAGAAAAACATAGGGAGTGAGAGGTGTCTGAGAAGACTTTACAGTTGTTTTTTTTGAGCTGGTTCTTAAGGCAGTCAAGAATGTACAAAAGCATTGACATAGAAACAATATGTGGTTGAGAAATAGTTTTTCTTGCAGATCATGCTTAGAAAAAGGAAGTGGAGGGCATGCATTGAGAGCAACAGAAGAGACTGAAAAAATAGGTTTAGGCTAATATATTAGGGCTCTAGCATGCCTTGCTAAAGAGACCTCCAAAACAGATCCCACAGAATGTTGATTTTATTCTTTTGGCCTTACCACATGGCATGTGGGATCCTAGTTCCCCCATCAGGGATCGAAGCCATGTCCCCTGTATTGGAAGCGCAGTCTTAACCACTGGACCACAAGTTAAGTCCCCAAATGTTGATTTTTTAAAAGATACCGATAGTATGTTTTTCATGGTCAAATAAATTTGAAATGTATGGATTAAATAGTTGTCAGGTGTCTTCGCTGCAAGACTTCTTAGAGCCATGGAGATAAAGAAGGTAATGCATGTTTGAAATTCCAAGAGAAGCCATTATAAATGCGATATTTCCCTTGTAGAAAATCCCCTTCTTTGTGTTTGTTATCTCATGAGATTAGTGTTCCAAGGTACTCCCCTTGGAAAATGTCATTCGGGGCCACAAAGAGCCATTGACACAGCTTAAGCATTTAGATATGAGAGAAAGATCACACGTGACAGAGTTGCTATGAGAGCTGAGTCCAGACCAGCTGTAGCCAAGTTATTAGAGAAATGTTCACTCAGGTCTCCCAGGATCCTAGTCCATGACTTATCAGAGTTCATTTGTCTGGAATAATATTATTACAAGGCTTTGACTGGAATCAGCATGGTAGTCAGGATATTGTTGGATTTGGTTAAAGTTTTTCTTTAAAACAATAAAACAAGAAGGATATGAGGGAATTCCCTGGCGGTCCAGTGGTTAGGACTCTGTGATTCCATTTCAGAGGACCTGAGTTCAATCCCTGGTCAGGGGACTAGGATCCCACAAGCCCTGCAGTATGGGTAAAAAAAGGGGTTATGTAGATAATAACTTTCTTTCTCACATGTATAATTTAGTTATTGTATTCCTTATACATATTATTCAAGTATTGGACCCACTCCAGTATATAGGGTGGACTTCTGCAGCCCCCTGGCCTGCTCTGCCCCATCACCTCTCTGTTGATACTTATGGCCCAAGCTTTGTGTTGGCTGAGCAGGAGGTGTGCCTACCCTCAGCACTTTCACTTCCAGGGCCTAGGTTCAATCCCTGGTCAGGGAACTAAGACCCTGCAAGCTGAACATCAAGGATGAGGTCAAGAAAATCTCCCAAAACATTACACTAACCTCATTGCCGATGCAAAGTAAATGAGGCCCAAGTATCTCTGAATTATTTACACAGAAACTCTGAGTGCCTCATGGGTTCTTTGCACCAGGGCAATCTACTTTGCCTCACTGTCTTTTTTGCTACTTCAGAAAACATTGTATCAAAATTTGAAGTTTAAAGCAGTATAACCTGGTTTTAGTACAGTCCTAGCCAGGAGACAGGGACGGGGGAGCCTGGTGGGCTGCTGTCTATGGGGTCACACAGTGTCGGACACGACTGAAGTGACTTAGCAGCAGCAGCAGCAGCAGCCAGGAGTTACATTCAACGGTGACAGTTTAATGGAAAATCAATCAAACAAACAAAACCCCACACCCCAACAGCTAAAATTTACAATAAAAACTGACTTTATTTTCCAAACTTTTCCATTGGAAAAAAATCTTTCTATTTCTGACATATGAGGGGGAAAAGGGGCAAGTAGGTAGTTGCTAATAAATGTAGACTGTATTTCACAATTTTGCAAATAAGCCATATTGTCCAGATTCTTTACATTGCTATATTGAAAGCAAGTCACCATTCAAAGTAACGTGAAATCTTCCAGGCCATTGGTATTGGATAATATGATATGTTGACTTTTTTTTTTTAATGGAAATTTATTGCCTCAGAATTCTGGAGGCTAGAAATCTAAGATCAAGGTTTCAACAAGATTGTTTCCTTTTGAGGAATGTGAGGAAGAATGTCTTCCATGAATCTCTGCTAGTTCCTTGGGGTTTTTCTGGCATTCCTCTCTTACAGAAGCATTTCTCCAGTTTCTGCATCCGTCTTCACACGGGTTCTCCTCTATGTGTGCCTGTCTCCAAATTTCCCATTTTTATAAAGACACCAGTTGTACTGGAGTAACACGCATCCTAATGACCTCTTTTTAACTTGATGATCTCTAGAAAGACCCTATCTCAAAAATGAGGTTACATTCTGAGGTACCAGGGGGTTATGACTTCAACATAGGAATTGGAGGGGGATGCAATTCAACCCATTACAGGAAGGAAATCCGAGAACATGTTGTGAGTCAGAAGTTGAACTGAACATCTTCTACTGGGTCTTGCTGACTCTTTAAATTCATACTTCTAATACAGATCATGCATTAATCAGTGATTTTGTGGGAAAAAGAATTTTGTAAGAATTTTATGCTATTATGTGGAGCCCTAGAAAATAGAGTTACATGATAGACTTGAGCATTCATGATCCCACACACCCTGTCAGTCTATTCAGTTAAAAGGGAGGTCTTTTTGGTGACTGACATAAATTTGTGTTTATTCTGAATAAGCAAAACAAATCATGAGATTCTGGCACATAGCCTTTTCAATGAGGATATTTAGAGTGACATCAACTTTTTCCTAGTCCATCTTTGAAATAATTTAAATTAGATGCCTTTGTCTACTCTGTGTAATTTAGACAAGATTACACTATTAGTAGGTCATACCTGTAGCCAAAAGAAACCAAAAAGCAAAACGATATCATCTCTCTGAAAATTAAATAGACTAATTCAGATTTTGGACATGATCGATAAATCAGGTGATTTATAAGAAGATATATTACAACAAGCTTTTATATTTCAGAAATCCATATTATGTTTTGCAGATAATCTGCTTAATTTTTGCTTAAACAACAGCCAGATTGCTTTGAACACTGAAAATAACTAGATCTTTCATTTGACCAGATGCATGCACAAATTCAGGTCAGTTGGCTGTTAAACCTGGCCCAGTAGATTTGCATCGAAATGCATTGTGACACTTTAATATAATTGGTATTAAGTTGTATTTTTTTAATACTGAAGATAATTATGCCATAGAATAAGTCCACTGGCCCTAAAACTTAATGAAGACTTAGTAATATGTTAATTGTAAGAGTAGCTCCAGAACATGTAACAAGGATACAAAAATGTGCATATCAGTCAGAACAGATGAGCTGCAAGACTTTATAAAAGCATATCCGTAAAATGCTATGCTATGCTAAGTCACTTCAGTCGTGTCCGACTCTGTGTGACCCCATAGGCGGAAGCCCACCAGGCTCCCCCGTCCCTGGGATTCTCCAGGCAAGAATACTGGAGTGGGTTGCCATTTCCTTCTCCAATGTGTGAAAGTGAAAAGTGAAAGTGAAGTCGCTCAGTCATGTCTGACTCGTAGCGACCCCATGGACTGCAGCCTACCAGGATCCTCCGTCCGTGGGATTTTCTAGGCAAGAGTACTGGAGTGGCTTGCCATTGCCTTCTCCGTATCCGTAAAATATTAACCTGTAAACTGTTGATTGGTAGACATACTTCACATACTTTCCATGTGATCTTGCTCTGCACCTGTATTTTGGTTGCTTCCTAAAATGTGGTTTCAACTTCTAGAGCTAAAATAAAAGTTCTCTAGAACAAAATCACAATCAAAACAACATAGCTATGTAAATAGCTAAATATTAGAGTGAGTGTAAGAAGCAAATTTAGCACACCATCTCAGTTTTTTCCACCAACTGTTTGGTTTTGGGTAAAATTCAAAACCCATCTCTCTTTGGAAAAGATCTTAAGTTAGCTAGAACTATGAAAATTCAAAATATTCTGTTTTGCAATGTAGGCTAACATATCTGAAAGAGGTACTATTTTTTAAATATAGGAACTAAATAATAAAAATACCATGACCTGTTATTTGTTATTTCTCCTTTCAGCGGAAGTACAAAGTGAAATTGAAAGAATCTTTGAGTTGGCAAGATCTTTGCAACTGGTTGTTCTTGATGCAGACACCATCAATCACCCAGCACAACTTATAAAGACCTCCTTAGCACCAATTATTGTTCATGTAAAAGTCTCATCTCCAAAGGTAATTAGCTCATTTCTGTCTTAAGATTTAGAAGGTTAATTTCTTTTGAAACACTCTTCGTTTGTGCATTTTTGTTTGTGGCAAGGAAAATGTCTTTTTAAGACCCTTTTCATGAATACTGTTTTTGATTCACCTGTTCTGTACAGCAAATAAAGAATAGTTTGTTCCTTCAAGAAACTCACTGTCTGTGTGGTTCCAAAACTAGGCAGTTATACAAGAATATAGTAAAAAGCAAAAAACCAGGAAAGATGACGAAAAGCTAAGTCTGGCTTTTCCAGAGATTTTAGGTGCTATCTTGGTAAATCTCTTAGGTAAAATTGATTCTTATATCACCTATATTATCTCCCCAGTTGACAGAGAAAATAGTTCAAGAAGTACACATATATTTACCATAAATCTAAAGCCAAACATCACTGTATAACATCTCTCGTGGAAACTTTATAGATCCGTGCATCTATGCTTAGGTTGGGTTCTTCAGGGCTTCCCTGATAGCTCAGTTGATAAAGAATCTGCCTGTAATGCAGGAGACCCCGGTTTGGTTGCGGGAAGATCTGATGGAGAAGGGATAGGCTACCCACTCCAGTGTTCTTGGGCTTCCCCTGTGGCTCAGCTGGTAAAGAAATCTGCCTGCAATGCAGGAGACCTGGGTTTGATTCCTGGGTTGGGAAGATCCCCTGGAGAAGGGAAAGGCTAGTCACTCCAGTATTCTGGCCTGGAGAATCCTTCAAGGAATATAATTATTCTTTGATGAAGCACAATGGAGTATCTGCCATGTATCTTTATGCCAATGGGGGAGATAAAAATAAAAGTGAGACAGCCTCAAATCGGTCCCTTTATTTCCTTACACACTTTTATATATCCACTTATTTATTTATTTTTAATTGGTCCCTTTTGACTTGGATGTTTTTTAATTTTAAAGACGTGATGGTGTTCTAAAAAGTGAATATGAAATAGATACCCTTGGGAGGTACTACCTTAACAATTAGTTTCTTTCCAGTGGCTCTGAGAGTTCATTTTCTTGCTTAAATGGGTATTCAACTTCAAACTAGACCAGGAGTCTCCTCTCCCAGGGGAAGCATGTGCCCTTCCCAACCCTCCTGACCTCCTCAGCCTACCATCTCTCCAGGCACTGGTTCTGTGCAGGGTGAGCTTGGAGTCCCGACCAAGCCAGGACCTTTGGGCAATCATTAGAATGGAGTGAAACGGTTTTGACCACTTAGAGTCTCTGACCCAGAACTGAAGGGGATTCAAGCACCCTTCACTGCAGCAGAATAAAGTTCAACCCTCTGGCCCCAATCACCAGGGAGTCCACAAGTCCAGGAACGGGTACCCTCGTGGATATATGTGCTGTGGTATCATAGAGCCTCATAGATTAGTACTGTTTGTGAGGAAGCATCCTATTTCAGCTAAAAAAATAATTAAGGAAAAGAAGAGTATATAGAAAAATGCAATTACAGCAGTGCCCCAAAAGACATGGGTATATCACTGGCGTATATGTAGCAATATACCAGTGCAAATGTTTTGCCTAGATTTCGAAGATGAAATTGTCCTGTTAATGTCAGATTAGACTGGAATGCCTTAATAATTATCAATGACATAAAGGGTCAAATATATAAGTGACTCTGATATTGATTAGACATCAAGATAGTGAACCAAAACGCTATTCAACTGAATTTGGACATAAATGATCTAGTACAGATCAGTGCCTCCACTTTTGCAGAGCTCTTTTTGAAATCTCTGGATAAACTCTAGGAAGGGCACTTAAGAACCCACCAAGACCTCACAGGTAGCAAGAATAGGATGGACATATCAAATCCACTAAAACTGAAAGCCAGTGTACCTGAATGATGTCATTAGAGTTTATATGTATACAAAACTTGTCTTTTTGTGTTTCCTCCCTATTAAATACTCAGAGTTAAACAGACTCTGAAAAAAATGTCTTGATTTATTTGGTTTTCTTTCAACTCACTGATAGTATCTCAGATTCATGTCTTCTTCTATCAGGTTTTACAGCGGTTGATTAAATCTAGAGGAAAGTCTCAAAGTAAACACTTAAATGTTCAACTGGTAGCAGCTGATAAACTTGCCCAGTGCCCCCCTGTAAGTACAATTGTTTTTTTGTCTTAATCATTCTTGACTAGTTAGAAGAGGCTGGTGGGTTTTTATCATATTAGCATTGTCATTTTTATTCTAGAATGGTCACGATAATGGTATGTTGTCATAAACCTAAAGGATTTCTTGGAACAAACTGCTGCTGTCACTTTGGCTACCCAGGCATCCAAAGCTCGGTTATGTCTGCCACGTACTAAGAAATGAACTTAGTGTCCGGGGTCCAATGTCCTTACTGCCACCTTGATTGCCTTGCAGACACTCAGCAAACTACTTAATGCAGTCATGTGGATGCTTTTATGAAAAGAAAACAACAAATAAAACACACTGATTTGACTCTAACTTTTCTGCCAGAAAGTTCTGATAGGCATAAAAGATTATGACACTGAAAATTGAGAATTTATTAGAACTAGAAGAGCTCTGTGGTTACTGTAGATGAAAAGGTCAAGGCTAAGTAAGGTGAAAAACTGTATTATAACAATTTTTCTTCTAATGCCACTGCCAGAGAACAGCTGCTGAGTTCAAAGCCAAGCAAATAGTGAGGAAGTGGGAGGTTGGGGGATGGTAACTGTGTCATTTGGGTCACCAGTGTCTACACCTGCTCGGCTGACTTACTGTTTCTGTGCCTATGTTTCTCTAAAGGAAATAACTGTTTGTCTACTGATTTAATTCACTAGGTTTTGTTATATACTTGTGTAAGTATCGTTCATGCTCTGTGGAGTCATAAAATCTAATCCAAATGTTTAGAGAAGCAACACAGTGTAGCTGTTAAAAATACAGACTTTGAAACTGACTGCCTGGGTTCAGATCTACCCGAATCTATCACATCCCTTGTTATCTCATCTTGAGCAGATACCTATATGGCTGGATTGGTATAAAAGCTCAATGAGTGAATGTATAGTAAAGCTCTTAGAACAATACCTAGCAATTAATAAGCAGCATCTAAATGTTTCTGTTATAACTACTGGATGTACTTTGTACTATGATGTGCCGACCTGTCAGACTCTGAGGATCTGTGCCTGTGAGTTTCACTGTTACGTCTCAAGTTCCTATCATAGTAGACCCACAATAAATATTGAATGAATGAAATGATGTAGAGGCAATAAGACTACAGGGTAAGAATCAGGATATACAGGCAACGCATTAGACGCTTACAATGAGCCAGACACTGTGCTAGATACCTTACCTAGATCATCTCTAATCCTCACAATTAGTAAATTAAGCATTATCCCCATTATATAGTTGAATCAACTGAAGACAGAGAGGTTAAGTGATTTCCCTAAGGTACATAGCAAATTAAGATTAGATTTAGATCTTCCTGGCACCCAAGCCAGTTTCCTTCCCTCACAGTCCAACCCACCTGTTCACACACACAAACATGGTTAACTGCCTGCAGATAATTTTGATAGATCAGAGTCTGGAATGCTATATTAAGAAGTCTAACTTCACATTGCTGACTACTGAAGTTCACTTACACAAGGAATCCATGCTTAAAGTACTGTGCAGATATAGAAGTGTATTACTCAGTCCCTGACCCTGTAATGCATCCCACTTGGAGGAAGCTAACCTTTAACTGAGCAGCTACCAAAAGACAGGAACTATGCTATTGTTTTAAATTTTTAGAACAGTTTTCTAGGGGTAGTTATATCAGCTGAGTTTTCTGAGAAGCAGACACTTAAGTGAATTCAAAGTACAGATTTATTAGGGAAAATGCCTATGAGAGTGAAAAACCTGGCTTAAAAGTCAACATTCAAAAAACTAAGATCATGGCATCTGGTCCCATCACTTCATGGCAAATAGAAGAGAAAAAAGTGGAAACAGTGGCAGATTTTATCTTCTTGGGCTATAAAGCCACTGCAGACAATTCAGTTCATTTGCTCAGTCGTGTCTGACTCTTTGCAACCCCATGAACCACAGCACACCAGGCCTCCCAGTCCATCACCAACTCCGGAAGTCCACCCAAACCCATGTCCATCAAGTCGGTGATGCCATCCAACCATCTCATCTTCTGTCGTCCCCTTCTCCTTCTGCCCTCAGTCTTTCCCAGCATCAGGGTCTTTTCAAATAAGTCAGCTTTTCATATCAGGTGGCCAAAGTACCGGAGTTTCAGCTTCAGCATCAGTCCTTCCAATGAATATTCAGGACTAATTTCCTTTAGGATGGACTGGTTGGATCTCTGTGCAGTCCAAGGGACTCTCAAGAGCCTTCTCCAGAACCACAATTCAAGAGCATCAATTCTTTGGCACTCAGCCTTCTTTATGGTCCAATTCTCACATCTTTACCTGACTACTGGAAAAACCATAGCTTTGACTAGATGGACCTTTGTTGACAAAACAATGTCTCTGCTTTTTAATATGCTGTCTAGGTTGGTCATAACTTTCCTTCCAAGGAGTAAGCATCTTTTAATTTCATGGCTGCAATCACCATCTGCAGTGATTTTTGGAGCCCCCCAAATAAAGTCTGCCACTGTTTCCCCATCTATTTGCCATGAAGTGATGGGACTGGATGCCATGATCTTAGTTTTCTGAATGTTGAGCTTTAAGCCAACTTTTTCACTCTCCTCTTTTCACTTTCATCAAGAGGCTCTTTAGTTCTTCTTCACTTTCTGCCATAAGGGTTGTGTCATCTACATATCTGAGGTTATTGATATTTCTCCCAGCAATCTTGATTCCATCTTTTGCCTCCTCCAGCCCAGCGTTTCTCATGATGTACTCTGCATATAAGTTAAATAAGCAGGGTGACAATATACAGCCTTGACGCACTCCTTTTCCTATTTGGAACCAGTCTGTTGTTCCATGTCCAGTTCTCACTGTTGCTTCCCGACCTCCATACAGGTTTCTCAAGAGGCAGGTCACGTGGTCTGGTATTCCCATCTCTTGAGGAATTTTCCACAGTTTATTGTGATCCACACAGTCAAAGGCTTTGGCACAGTCAATAAAGCAGAAATAGACAGTGACTGTAGCCAAAAAATTAAAAGATGCTCTTTGGAAGGAAAGCTATGATGAACCTAGACAGTGTATTAAAAAGCAGAAACATCACTTTCACTATGAACCACAAAGGTCCAAGAAGATCAAGCCAGTCAATCCTAAAGAAAGTCACTCCTGAATATTCATTGGGACTGATGCTGAAGCTGAAACTCCAATACTTTGGCCACCTGATGTGAAGAGCCGACTCACTGGAAAAGACCCTGATGCTGGGAAAGATTGAGAGCAGGAGGAGAAGGGAGCAACAGAGGATGAGATAGGCTCACCAACTAATGGACATGAGTTTGAACAAACTCAGAGAGATCATGAAGGACAGGGAAGCCTGGTGTGCTGTAGTCCATGCAGTTGCAAAGATTCGGACATGATTGAGCTGAACAACAACAAATGCCTATGAGAAAGAAAAAGGGTGTGGAACAGAAGCAGAACTGGAAAGAGAGCCTCCAGATCTGATGCAATTCTGACTCAGTGAAAGGAAAGGAGGAAAGAAAAAGTGGGGAGGAAGACCCTCAGATTGTGATGGAGCCTGGAGAAAGTCTTCCCCTAGGAGCTGGGGATTCCCAGAATAGTAGAGGATCCTCCGGAGAAGGCAATGGCAACCCACTCCAGTACTCTTGCCTGCAAACTCCCATGGCTGGAGGAGCCTGGTAGGCTGCAGTCCATGGGGTCGCTAAGAGTCGGACACGACTGAGCGACTTCACTTTCACTTTTCCCTTTCATGCATTGGAGAAGGAAATGGCAACCCACTCCAGTGTTCTTGCCTGGAGAATCCCAGGGATGGCAGAGCCTGGTGGGCTGCCGTCTATGGGGTCACAAAGACTCAGACACGACTGAAGCAACTTAGCAGCAGCAACAGCAGAAGATCCTCATTTTGGGCAGAAATGTTCTGGCTCTAGTCCCCATGCTCAGGCAGTGTCTGGGAGCAGCCCAGGGAGGGCATGGCCTTGCTTGAATGCCTGGTGGATCCTGAAGGCACAGCCACGCAAGGCTGTCTGCTGACTGCTCCCATCACAGCAGGTCCTCACTCCAGGGGAATGGGGGCATACACCTCTGTGACACCAGAGTAAGTAACACTATTCTTAGCTTCTCCAGGAGAAAGCTATTGGAAATTTATTGGAAGTAACAATGCAAGGAGATCCAACCAGTCCATTCTAGAGGAGATCAATCCTGGGTGTTCATTGGAAGGACTGATGCTAAAGCTGAAACTCCAATACTTTGGCCACCTCATGCGATGAGTTGACTCACTGGAAAAGACTCTGATGCTGGGAGGGATTGGGGGCGGGAGGAGACGGGGACGACAGAGAATGAGATGGCTGGATGGCATCACCGACTCAATGGACATGAGTTTGAGTGAACTCCAGGAGTTGGTGATGGACAGGGAGGCCTGGCGTGCTGTGATTCATGGGGTCGCAAAGAGTCGGACACGACTGAGCGACTGAACTGAACTGAACTGAACAATTAGTTGTGCTCCAATATAAATAAAAAAATGAGTGAGCCCCAAGACTCAGCCCTGGATATGTCTGACTCCAAAGCTCTGTCCACTGTACTGCTCCACTAGGACGCATAGCTGTGTTGTGTGCATGGATTTCTGGCCCCCAAGTCTGCTGTGTGAGAAACAGCACATTTTCCACTTTGACCCCTAACCCACTTGGGCAGGTAGGATGCTTAGCCACACTTGCAGCTGCCTTTACCCTAACCAAGAGCAGAACAAGGATGCCCAAATGGTAAGGGTGGGGTTGGCAAGAAAGTTGAGAGAGTGAGGGGAGGAACTCCAATTCAGAGAACCAATTCATTGACCAAATCCACATGGTCCTTAAGAATGGGTGCTGTGGGACTTATCTGGTGGTCCAGTGGCTAAGCTTCTGAGCTTGCGATGCAGATGGCCCAGGTTCAATCCCTTGTCAGGGAACTGGATCCCACATGCCTTAACTAAGAGTTTGTATGCCTCAACTAAATATCCTGCATTTCGCATCTAAGACCTGGTGCAGCCAAATAAATATCTTAAAAAAGAAAATGGATGTTGTGTTGCATCAGACTTTATTGGGAACATGGGGGTCTTTGGCAAGGCAGGGAGACACACGGCCCCTCCTCTCTGGGGCATTGGCAAGAGGGCTCCCTTCTCTGTCAGGATCTCTGCCGGGGGAGGGGGGGCATTGCTATTAACGGAACTTCCTCTTTGCCTTTGTTGTATCCCCACCTTCTTTTGTTTCCAGAGGCAGTGAGCACAAAATGTTTCCAACCAGTTTAGGCTTTAAGGATACAAAATCCAGAAGGGGAAATGGAGAGCAGGCAATTTCCTGTAACAAACACCCCTTCCCTCAGCAGATAAGGAAGCACAGACCCTGCCACCTGCTTGAATGATAGAAAATGAAGAGGGAAAAGTACAAAAGAAAAGATGCCAATGAAATATCTCAGATCTCATTGACCATGTCTGAGTTCACACTGTGAGAGCGGCACTGCTTCCAGGAGGTCCCAGACATGTCGCTAAGATATGTAGTTTAAGGAGCAGATCTGGGTAGACTTGAGAGCAGTTGGGCCTGTCTGATTTCATTTGGCACAGTGATCAGACTTACCCAAAAGGAGGAAGGCATTCCACAATGGCTAAGTAGAGAGCCTGTCTCTAATTGCATTCAGTTGGAGGTAGGGGTGGGAGTGGAGTGGGACCTGGGACCTGATGTCAGGTGTTGTGGAAGGAATCTCCTCTGGTGAAGACCAAAGGCTTTGGCCTCTGACATCCCTTCCCTGCTCTGACACTCTGATTCTACCTAGAGTTTGGATGTGATCAGCATAGACATGTTATGGAGATCATGAGGGTTGTAGAGCCCAGGGAAGAGAAGAGTATAAAATTAAACAGAAGATATGTCAAGTCAAGTAACATGCCTATTGTTTCAAAACATCGTTAAGATGTTTCACAGAACAACATGTGTGCGCACCTCTGAGGACATGGTATCCATACCTCTATATGGTTAAATCAGACAAATTCAGAGATTTATTTATCTCAATTCTGTGTAGCTCACTATCGACTTAAAAAATATTCACAACCTAAAAGTTGAGGGTTACGTTTTATTCAGTGGGAATGTTTAGGACTATAAGCCCGAGAGACAGCATCTCGAGCAACCCTGAGAGAACTGCTCTGAGGAGGTAAGAGAGGAGCCAGGTTAAATAGAAGTTTTACAACAAAGGGTAGGTAGTCGTAATGTCAAAAGATTATTGTTAATGAAAGAAAACCAGATATCTCAAGTTAAGGAATTTAGCACTTTTATATGAATGGGAAGGTGCAAGAGTCTGGGCTCACTGAAATCATTCCTTTCGTGTGCATCTCAGCTGTCTGGGTCCAGTATGCTGTATTTTTTACATCTTGAGCTCCCCTGGGGCTCACTTTTGGGAGTGGCTGCAGTCTGTCTCTGGTATTCTTTTCCTTTCTAAAGTGCCTTTAAGACTCACCAGCTCATATTGGAGGGCTGCAACTGCTGATGACAGTGACATCCTTTTTACTGATACAGTAGGAAATATTTCATTTCTCATCACCTAAGATCAACCCTCTTGGTGAGAACTAAATGCCTTAAGCATTAGACCTGTTACCTTGCTAGATGCTAAGGAGACAAAGACACATTCCTGCCTTCAAGAAGCATGTAGTCTAATAAGATTCCAGTTGGTTGAGTCAACAGTTGGCAAACAATCTGTTAGGTCATGAATATCCTTGCAGATATTACTTCATTGATCTTTTTTTAGATTGAAAGAGTAGTTCATGTACACACTGCTATATTCAAAATGGATAAACAAGGACCTATTGTATAGCACATGGAACTCTACTCAATGTTATGTGCCAGCCTGGATGGGAAGGGGTTTTGAGGAAGAATGGATACATGTATACGTATGACTAAGTCCGTTTGCTCTTTACCTGAAACTATCATAAGCAGAGTCTTGGAGAAGACTCTTGAGAGTCCCTTGGACTCAAGGAAATCAAACCAGTAAATCCTAAAGGAAATCAATCCTGAATATTCATCGGAAGGACTGATGCTGAAGCTCCAATACTCCAGCCACCTGATGGAAAGAGCTGACTCATTGGAAAAGACCTTGATGCTGGGAAGGATTGAAGGCCGGAAGAGAAAGGGATGACAGAGGATGAGATGGTTGGATGGCATCACCAACTCAATGGACATGAGTTTGAGCAAGCTCTGAGAGATGGTGAAGGACAGGGAAGCCTGGCATGCTGCAGTCCATGGGTTGAGAGTTGGACACAACTGATCAACAACAACAACAATCACAATATTATTAATTGGCTATGCTGTTGCTGCTGCTGCTAAGTCACTTCAGTCGTGTCCGACTGTGTGTGACCCCACAGACGCCAGCCCACCGGGCTCCGCCGTCCCTGGGATTCTCCAGGCAAGAACACTGGAGTGGGTTGCCATTTCCTTCTCCAATGCATGAAAGTGAAAAGCGAAAGTGAAGTCGCTCAGTCGTGTCCAACTCTTTGCAACCCCTTGGACCGCAGCCTACCAGGCTCCTCCATCCATGGGATTTTCCAGGCAAGAGTACTGGAGTGGGTTGCCATTGCCTTCTCCGTTAATTGGCTATACCCCAATACAAAATAAAAAGTTGAAAGTCTGAAAAAAAGAAAGAACAATTTAGATCAGGGTTGCTCCACATTGTGTGTTGGATAATTTTTTCTTATAGGGACCTGTTCTGTGCATTGTAGGATGTTTAGCATCATCCCTGGCCAGTAACAACTACTGAGTTGTGGCAACTGAAAATATCTTCATACATAGGGAAAGTCATCACTCCCTGTTGAGAAACACTGGTTTAGAGGAATATCCACATAAGTTTTGGTTAATGATGTTATAAGAAGTCTCAGTATGAGATTCCTTGAGATGCATTTCAGGTGAACTAAACTTGTTCCTTTTGAATTTGATCTTTTTACAGAATGTGTTTATTAACATTTATCTCTAATAAATACTAGAGAAAAATAACTTGTATTATTAATATTGATCTATTTTAGCTGCTGAGAGGGTTGATAGTTGAGCAGTTGTGTGTGAGTACAACATATTACATCTGAAATAACTGGAACCAAGAGAAGATAGTGGACTTCAATGCAGATAATACTGTGAGCGGCCTATGATGTGTCCTCATGTCAGGAATCTCCAACATCCTGATGCACTGGGAAGGCAGCTTTGCCCTGTTGTTATTTCAGCAGGATAAACATTTTCTTGTTTTATATAACTGGTTCGATAACCTGGAATTCTAAACAAGTAGTCTGGATAAGCAAGGTTAAAGTGAAATGAGTGAAGTCGCTCAGTTGTGTCCGACTCTTTGCGACCCCATAGACTATAACCAACCAGGCTTCTCCATCCATGGGATTCTCCAGGCAAGAATACTGGAGTGGGTTCCCATTTCCTTCTCCAGGGGATCTTCCAGATCGAACTCGGTTCTCCTGCATTGGAGGCAGATACTTTAACCTCTGAGCCACCAGGGAAGCTTGTATTTAATATTCTATATACACTCTGTATTCACATTGTTAAACATGTTTATTTGGTATTGTTTCAATAGCATTTGTAATACTAAGATGGAATTGTATACTCATTTTTGAATTTTTGAGAAAATCTTCAGATTATAAAAACTAATAGTAATCTCAAAATGTATCTGCATTTTCCCTACTTTACTTCAAGACCGTAATTATCATTGTCATCCAAAGATGGTTGATCCCTGTGTCATTTTAGTTCCTCTAGGAGAATTTGCAGCTTCCTTAATTGGCCACTGCATCTCCAATCTGAAAAGTCAGCAAACTGCACTAGCGGAGTCTCGCATTGCTAAGAAATTACAGGCAGCAGTCTTTAGAAAGGGAAGCCTAAAAAAGTACTGAAAAGATTAACTCTCTGTACCTAGAAAAATGAACTCAGGGACTGTTGAAGAAAAAAGGGACCCTGAAAAGCACCTGGTGTAGTATTTCCTGGCGTGTGTTCTTCCCAGTATGGGTTCTATGCAGTGTCAATAGGTAGAAAGCAGTTTGGCACCAGAAATTTTGGAGACAACATTTATGTAAACAAACATAGACTGTTCTCTTTACTGCAAAAGCTTTAATATGCTAATAGATATTTTACAGCTCCATTAGGATGCTGTACATTGCTTCTCCTAAATTTCGACTATAGAATCATTTTTCCACAGAGCATCCTGTGGGTATCGTGTTTCATGGAACAATTCTAGGGAAAGACTGATCATTTAACAGATGAGAGAAATGAGACCAAGAGAGATGAACTGACTTTCCAGAGGTCATATATCTTAGCCAAGTCAGCAGAAGATCTCTGTCTCCTCATCCGACCAGACTTTAGAGACTGGACGGCAACAGATAGGCCACTGCTGCTGCTGCTGCTAAGTCACTTCAGTCGTGTCCGACTCTGTGTGACCCCATAGACGGCAGCCCACCAGGCTCCCCCGTCCCTGGGATTCTCCAAGCAAGAACACTGGAGTGGGTTGCCATTTCCTTCTCCAATGTGTGAAAGTGAAAAGTGAAAGTGAAGTCGCTCAGTCATGTCCGACTCGTAGCGACCCCATGGACTGCAGCCCACCAGGCTCCTCCGTCCATGGGATTTTCTAGGCAAGAGTACTGGAGTGGCTCAGATAGGCTACTATATATGATATAATATATATCATAGCATATAAATATATCATTATATCATTAGATAGTGATTATATAATGGTATATATATATATATATATATATATTCCTGCAGAGAGAATCATGGGTTTCATCAGTGAGGCCTCTTCTAACAATGGAATCAGCAAACATTTCCAGTAAAGCACCAAGGAGTAAATATTTTAGGCTTTGTGAACCATGTGGTCTTCACAAAACTATTCAACTCTGCCTTGGGGGCAGGAAAGTAGTCACATATAGTATGCAATTGAATGTGAGAGTTCCAATCAAACTTTGTTTATAGGAGGCAGGCCCAAGGTAGCCAGCCCACCAAAGTTGCCACTCTTATTCTAGAACAAGGTTCTGGTTGTCTATTTCTGCGCAGTAAACTTCCCCAAAATTTAGTGACTTCAACTGATGACCACTTGGTGGTACACAGCTGGTGACTGACCTAGTTCCTTTCCATCAAGAATATGAGCATCCTATGTGACAGCTCCCAGGGCTCTAAGAGCAAGTATTCCAACCCCTTAAACTTAGCTATTGGGTTTATTGGCACAGCATCACTTCCACAGTGTTCTGTCAAAGGAATCTAGAGGCTGCTCAGATTCAAGGAGACAGGACATAAACCCTGCATCTCCATGCAGAGTGTGTTAAAGAACTTGCAGCCATTTTTGATCTGCCACAAACAAAAAGATGAGCTGGAAGAATGGGCTACTGAATACTTCTAATCTGGAAGAAGGAGGATTTTCCTTCCTTGCTTCCTCTAGATACACAGAAGAAAAGGTGGGATGCAGACAGAAAAGGGTCTTGAGAGACGAAGACCCACAAGCCCGTTTCATATGTGTGTTTTTATATGACCAGCCTGAATCTCCATTTGGGTTGTACATCTATACACTATAGTGCTGGATTTCATTTTGCTTGCACCAGATACCCTTTTCCTTTTCAGAGAAGTTGAAATAGTACATTTAGATGGGCAAAGTTCAAGTTGCCCCAGTACTATGGTATTCAGTTACATAATGCATGGTGAGAAAAGCAGATAGGCAGACAATTGAATATATAAATGAAATGTAATCCTTTAATCCTACTTAGCTACAAGCTGGCTTGTGTTACCAAAAGCTGACCCTGGTTCTGTGAGCTTTGTAATTTTTCTGTGCATATAAAATGACAATCAGCACTCTCTCTGCAAGAGGGAAGCACGTCTTCTCCACAGAGACTTGCAAACTTCCAACATTACAGTAGCCATGGTCGTTCTCTTCTCTCACCCTTTATTTTCCATTGCTGAATGGACTCAGATTTACTCTGTTAAACACAGGAACTCTGAAGTGAATGTTAGTACACAGGATCCTATGACAGTAGTATTGCTATCACAGTAGTAATTTTCCACCGCCCTATTCCAGTAATTTTATTTAAATTACTTAGAATCATGTGGATTCTCCTACCTGAAGTGCCATCCCTGTTGGTGCATTCATTAGTACAGAGCCTCTGGATTCTGTACAAGTACAGAAAGTAATTCACAACATGATTTTTGAAAAAGTCACTAATCACTTTCAGATGTTTCCTTCATGAAACAAGGACACACAGGATCTAGCTTCTCTCAATCCCAAGGAGACTACTCTTGTTGCAGAAATTTCAGTCACCCAGCTTGGATATTCCAAGTTAGGGACAGTTCACTCCCTTCAGTTCAGTTCAGTTCAGTCACTCAGTCATGTCTGACGCTTCGTGACCCCATGAACCACAGCATCCCAGGCCTCCCTGTCCATCACCAATTCCCAGAGTTCACCCAAACCATGTCCATCAAGTCAGTGATGCCATCCAACCATCTCATCCTCTGTCTTCCCCTTCTCTTCCTGCCCTCAGCTTTCCCAGCATCAGGGTCTTTTCAAATGAGTCAGCTCTTCATATCAGGTGGTCAAAGTATTGGAGTTTCAGCTTCAGCATCAGTCCTTCCAATGAACACCCAGGATTGATTGCCTTTAGGATGAACTGATTGGATCTCCTTGCAGTCCAAGGGACTCTCAAGAGTCTTCTACAACACCACAGTTCAAAAGCATCAATTCTTTGGCACTCAGCTTTCTTTATAGTCCAACTCTCACATCCATACATGACCACGGGAAAAACCATAGCCTTGACTAGACAGACCTTTGTTGACAAAGTAATGTCTCTGCTTTTAATATGCTATCTAGGTTAGTCATAACTTTCCTTCCAAGGAGTAAGTGTCTTTTAATTTCATGGCTGCAATCACCATCTGAAGTGATTTTGGAGCCCAGAAAAATAAAGTCTGACACTGTTTCCCATCTATTTGCCATGAAGTGATGGGACCAGATGCCATGATCTTAGTTTCTGAATGCTGAGCTTCAAGCCAACCTTTTCACTCTCCTCTTTCACTTTCATGAAGAGGCTCTTTAGTTCTTCTTCATTTTCTGCCATAAGGGTTGTGTCATCTGCATGTCTGAGGTTATTGATATTTCTCCCGGCAATCTTGATTCCCGCTTGTGCTTCCCCCAGCCCAGTGTTCCTCATGATGTACTCTGCATATAAGTTAAATAAGCAGGGTGACAATATACAACCTTGATGTACTCCTTTTCTTATTTGGAACCAGTCTGTTGTTCCATGTCCAGTTCTCACTGTTGCTTCCTGACCTGCATACAAGTTTCTCAAGAGGCAGGTCAGGTGGTCTGGTATTCCCATCTCTTTCAGAATTTTCCACAGTTTCTTGTGATCCACACAGTCAAAGCCTTTGGCATAGTCAATAAAGCAGAAATAGATGTTTTTCTGGAACTCTCTTGGTTTTTTGATGATCCAGTAGATGTTGGCAATTTGATCTCTGGTTCCTCTGCCTTTTCTAAAACTACCTTGAACATCTGGAAGTTCACGGTTCATGTATTGCTGAAGCCTGGCTTGGAAAATTTTAAGTGTTACTTTGCTAGCATGTGAGATGAGTGCAATTGTGCCGTAGTTTGAGCATTCTTTGGGATTGGAATGAAAACTGAACTTTTCCAATCCTGTGGCCACTGCTGAGTTTTCCAAATTTGCTGGCATATTGAGTGCAGCACTTTCACAGCATCATCTTTCAGGATTTGAAATAGCTCAACTGATATCCCATCACCTCCACTAGCTTTGTTTGTAGTGATGCTCCTAAGGCCCACTTGACTTCACATTCCAGGATGTCTGGATCTAGGTGAGTGATCACACCATTGTAATTATCTGGGTCGTGAAGATCTTTTTTGTACAGTTCTTCTGTGTATTCTTGCCACCTCTTCTTAATATCTTCTGCCTCTGTTAGGTCCATACCATTTCTGTCCTTTATTGTGCCCATCTTTGCCTGAAATATTCCCTTGGTATCTCTGATTTTCTTGAAGAGATCTCTAGTCTTTCCCATTCTATTGTTTTCCTCTATTTCTTTGCATTGATTGCTGAGGAAGGCTTTCTTATCTCTCCTTGCTATTCTTTGGAACTCTGCATTCAAATGAGTATATCTTTCTTTTTCTCCTTTGCTTTTTGCTTCCCTTCTTTTCACAGATATTTGTAAGGCCTCCTCAGACAGCCATTTTGCTTTTTTGCATTTCTTTTTCTTGGGGATGGTCTTGATTCCTTTCTCCTGTACAATGTCATGAACCTCCGTCCATAGTTCATCAGGCACTCTGTCTATCAGATCTAGTCCCTTAAGTCTATTTCTCACTTCCACTGTATAGTCATAGGGATTTGATTTAGGTCATACCTGAACAGTCTAGTGGTTTTCTCCACTTTCTTCAATTTCAGTCTGAATTTGACAGTAAGGAGTTCATGATTTGAGCCCCAGTCAGCTCCGGTCTTGTTTTTGCTGACTGTATAGAGCTTCTCCATCTTTGGCTGCAAAGAATATAATCAATTTGATTTCGGTGTCAACCATCTGGTGATGTCCATGTGTAGAATCTTCTCTTGTGTTGTTGGAAGAGGGTGTTTGCTATGACCAGTGCGTTCTCTTGGCAGAACTCTATTAGCCTTTGCCCTGCTTCATTCTGTACTTCAAGGCCAAATTTGCCTGTTACTCCAGGTGTTTCTTGACTTACTACTTTTGCATTCCAGTCCCCTATAATGAAAAGGACATTTTTTGGGGGTATTAGTTCTAGAAGGTCTTGTAGGTCTTCATAGAACTGTTCAACTTCAGCTTCTTCAGCATTACTGGTCAGGGCATAGACTTGGACTACCATGATATCAAACGGTTTCCCTTCAATACTATGATTTAAAGTGTTGGGTTAAAATGGACTCAACAAAAGCACCAGGTGCCTTTTCTGCTGACAGTAGCACTGATAAATGTTGTTAAAACCTTTGAAGATGAAGAATGGACAGGGTGAGGGGTGGGGGTTGGGAGGGAGTCTCAAGAGGGAAGGGCTGTATGTTGTATTCCTGTGGCTGATTCATATTGATATATTTCAGACACCAACACAATATTGTAAAGCAGTCATCCTCCAATTAAGAATAAGTAAATTTGGAAAAGAAAAAAATGGACAGGATGGAGTTCCTTGGCAGTCCAGTTGTTAGGACTTAGAGTTTTTCACAGGTGTGTCCTCGAATCTAATCCGTTTTCAGGGAACTAGGATCCTGTATCAATAACCTCAGGTACACAGATGACACCACCCTTATGGCAGAAAGTGAAGAAGAAATAAAGAGCCTCTTGATGAAAGTGAAAGAGGAGAGTGAAAAAGTTGGCTTAAAACTCAACATTCAAAAAACTAAGGTCATGGCATCTGGTCCCATCACTTCAAGGCAAATAGATGGGGAAACAATGAAAACAGTGACAGACTTTATTTTCTTGGGCTCCAGAATCACTGCAGACAGTCACCGCAGCCATGAAATTAAAAGACGCTTGCTCCTTGAAAGAAAAGTTATGACAAACCTAGACAGCACATTAAAAAGCAGAGACATTACTTGCTGACAAAGGTCCATCTAGTCAAAGGTACAGTTTTTCCAGTGGTCATGAATGGATGTGAGAGTTGGACTATAAAGAAAGCTGAACGTCGAAGAATTGATGCTTTTGAACTGTGGTGTTGTAGAAGACTCTTGAGAGTCCCTTGGACTGCAGGGAGATCCAACCAGTCCATCCTAAAGGAGATCAGTCCTGAATATTCATTGGAAGTATTGATGCTGAAGCTGAAACTCCAATAATTTGGCCACTTGATACGTAGAAGTGACTCATTGGAAAAGACACTGATGCTGGGAAGGATTGAAGGTGGGAGGAGAAGGGGACGACAGAGGATGAGATGGTTGGATGGCATCACCGACTCGATGGACATGATTTTGAGTAAATTCCAGGAGTTGGTAATGAACAGGGAGGCCTGGCGTCCATGGGGTTACAAAGAGTCGGACATGACTGAGTAGCTGAACTGAACTGAACTGAAGCTGGCAGTATAGCCAATACATAAATACAATAAATAAAAAGCAGAAGCATTTAGAAAAAAAAAAAGAATGAACAATATGGATGGGTGTGGTGAGGAAAATGTGTTGTTTGGGTTCAGAATGAAAGTCATAGATCATTAAAAAGAGGAACTAGAAGGTATCAAAATCACCATATTCTTCACCTTCATGCTTTCCCCACAGATCAGTGGTAGGAATTATGATTGTCTTTCCCTTTTGGCTCATTAAAGTGGAAACTCTGCCTGAAACTAATTGCTAGAGCCACATGATATTGGTAGGCTTTCCTTTATCCCCCAAAGTACTCCTAAATCTTTCAAAATCCCTTTAACTTAGAGTTTCCTAGCACTAGTTGACCAGTGAGTTGAGTACTCAGGAATTCAAAGCTTTAATAATATAAAGAATGCAATTCTGACAGGAAAGAAACATTGGCTGGTTATTTTATAATTAGCATTGCCTATTTGCCATTCAGCCATTTCATTTCACTGAATAGTGCTTGCCAGTCATTTTTTTACCTGGTGGCAAATTAAAGATCTCTATATTCCAATGACAAAGAGGCAAAACTATGCTCACCCCTGTTATTTCTTTCTTTCACTTAGAACTAGGAAAGATGCCCCATGTGAGGTTCTATCTCTGCACAACAAATCAATGAAAGCAATGCATATACCATGGGAGAGTTTATATATATTTAATCCCCTGGCTACTTAGTATCGTACCAATTTAATAAAAAAGTTAGGATTCAACTGAAGCATTCATTTCTAAGTTTTATAAACTTTTTATTTTAAAACATTTAATAACAACTCCTAGATAAAACATGTTAGAAAATATGTTTGTTTTAATGATATTCTCCCTCTTTGCTAGAAAGTATGTATTTCACAGTCATAAACACTTGCCCATTCCCTCTCTATAGCCTCCCTCCCAAGAGAATGTATTATAAAAGAAAGAAATGGAACCTGTTCCAATTGTCAGTGTAGTAACTGAAAAGTACTCCATCTTTTCTGAAGACCAGCATGACCTACCTTCCGATTCTCCCCAGTTTTGCAGATTTGCGCACTCAGAGTCCCAACTTCCCAGAAGTACTCAGTCCCAGGCAAACCAGGACGGCTGGTTGCTCTAATTCATATACCTTCCTTGGGCAAGTATGTGATACTCGGTGAATGAAGAACTAGTCAGATCTTTACATACTTAAAAAAAAAAACTATTGCAGACTTTCTTCATTCCTGTTATATTCGGCTTCAATCTTTCTCCCTTTATTTCCTGCCATTTTTGTTTTCTGGACCACTGGATAAGCTAGAGGCATTTCTCATGCTTCAGTTTTTTCATTTTTCTGAAAGAGGCTATCCAGAAAAGGGACCTCCTCTGCCTGGTTTTCTAGTGATTTGTTTTGACTCTTCTGTTCACTCCTTATTTACTTTGGCAGCCGCATTATTTCTGCCCAGCTCAGCTGAAGAAAATATCTCATCACAGAATGTCAGAGGCGCGTGCTGTGTTGGTACTTTGAAAACAGCTCAGCGTTACCCCTATCTCCAGCAGTCTCAAGGGCATGGTGCCACCGAGTGGGTAACCCTTCACTGCCTGTGACTGTCCCATTGCCCACACCCGCTTCTGATTACATAGCTCTCTGCATCCATATTCCATGCTGGAGGCCTCACATATTACACAGTGAAGAGCTAACTGCACTTGAACCTTTAAACTTATGAAACTTTGGCAGAGCTGGTTTGCATAATTCATTCGTCTCCTTTTCTTTGAATTTCTCTTTGTATAATTAAAAAAATTTTTTCCTGCCTTATCCTCATTTTGTAACACTCTAATCAGCTGTGTTATTTCCTAAACAGTTGAAACGAAAAATTGTCACAGATACCCAGGCTGTGAGATTCCTCTTAGTTGGAAATAAGCCGCATATGTCAGTATTCATTCAAAAGCTGAAATTTGCTTTGCTCTGTGCTTTTAAAAGCCTAAAAGCAATTTCAAATCATCTTCCATCGTATAGCTGTCTTTTTAGCAGTGCAAAAGCTTAGTTTCCTAGAAATGAGTGAGACTTCAGCAAACAGCCATGTGCTGATGTATACAAATTCTATCCATTGGCAAAGAAAAGCACTTTATTAAACTACTTGTAATTAAGTGTATGTTTAACTCTGTCTGCAGCCATGACAACGTATTAATAACATGTGGAATAGCCAGGAAGATAGAAATCTCATTCAAATAATGCTTTGCAATGGGTGCTCCTTACCACATTTTGCCCTCTCTGGGCTTTGAAGTCCTGGCTGTGATAATTAGAACCCCTAGTCCAAGTGTCTCTGGATGGTTCATTAACTTGAGACTTTATGACAATAAGAAAATGACTTGTTGAGACTGCTGCTGCTGCTAAGTCGCTTCAGTCGTGTCTGACTCTGTGCGACCCCATAGACGGCAGCCCACCAGGCTCCCCCGTCCCTGGGATTCTCCAGGCAAGAACACTGGAGTGGGTTGCCATTTCCTTCTCCAATGCATGAAAGTGAAAAGTGAAAGTGAAGTCGCTCAGTCATGTCTGACTCTTCGCGACCCCATGGACTGCAGCCTACCAGGCTCCTCCGTCCATGGGATTTTCCAGGCAAGAGTTATTGAGACTACCCTTTGGTTTTTGGGTTTTTTGTTTGTTTTTGTTTTGTTTTGTAAATTTTTTCTTTTAATTTTTTTTTGTATTTTTAAAACTTTTTATTTTATATTGGAGTATAACTAGTTAACAATGTTGTGATAATTTCAGACAGACAGAAGAGTGACTTGGCTATATGTATATATGTATCCATTCTCCCCCAAACTTCCCTCCCATCTAGACTGCCTCATAACATTGAGCACAGTTCCCTGTGCTATATAGTAGGACCTTGGTGGTTATTTATTTTAAATATAGCAGTGTGTACATGAGACTACACATTTGAGATCCCATATTATAGAATGAAATTTATGTAATTGAATTATACAGTTAACATGAATAACACTATATAAACAGCAGGCTCCAGATGAAATACGGTCTAGAATTTATGGCCGATTTTAGCCTGGAGTGGCTGACAGAGTGGTCCTTTGTGCTGGCCAGTTTCCCCTTTCTTCTTCCTGTCTCCTCTACGTGTGTGCACGCCCTCTGGGATGGGGCTGTTCTTGTTCCATTCAAGTTAGCATTGCAAGGCCATCAGAGAATGCAATGTGTATATCAGAGCATTAGGGACATTTCTCAGAGTTTACATTTGTAACCATTAATGGTTTAGGTGAATGAGGGAAGGGGGCTTTTGATTTCAAGAGACAGTCACCCTCTTGATTTGCGATAGTGGGAAGAGGATTTATTACAAGGATATATGCTGACTGACCCTGTGGGCCTAGCTGTTTTCTCATTTTCTCGTGGACCGTATGCTCTCTTCCACTGCGTCTTTTGCTCCTCTTTGTTTTATTCTCTTCTCTCTACAGATAGAATTCTTTGACTTACTAATAATTTCCCCTCCCTCATAAATTTGACTTTCACATATCTCTCTGCGCCTCCTTCTATATCCATAACTTTAAGCTGCAGTTCTGAACAATCAGTGGCCCAGTCTCTCTTGCTCTGAATTAAAGTCCCAGTGTGACATAGACTATTATGGATTTTAATACCCGTCTCTTATCCAGAGTGAATGCTTCTTGAGCATAGGGGTGAAGTCTGTTTTCTTTGCCACAGTATACTCACAATGCCTGGCACAGAATAGGTATCTATAAATATTTTATGAATGAATAAAATATGCAAAAACCCATCTGAAATCCACTAATAAGCATTCTTATAAGGGAAAGGTTTCTACATGACTTCAGCTGGCTGTCTTCTCAAACACCAGTTGGCTTAGACTGAAGTCACCTTATTCTTTCCTAGTTGCTAAATACTTCTCACTGCCTTGCAAATTGGGGTCAAAATGTTCAGTAAAGATTGATGTGATGAAAACATTCAGAGTAAATGTTGGGAGAGAGATTGTTTCCATGGTGACTTCTGCTTCAGGGAGCCCTCACATTGATGAGAGTGAGTCAGCTGACCCCCCCACCAACCCAGAGCCATCCAGTTGCTGTAAACCGACAATCCACCTGCAGCATCAAGTGCAGGTGGCAGTAACCCTGTATTTAATCCAGTACTGGACGCTCCTTCTTTGGCTCAAATGAGCTTGTAAAAGCAAGTGGGGGTGGTGGAAGTGGTGCAGCAGGCAAGGTATGGATTCAGCTGCTGAAAGTCACGGGTGTACTCTCACTTACCTGTGTAATGGCTTTTATCTTTATGAGGCTGACCCTTCAGAGAATCGGTGTCCCAGTTACATTCTCTCTGTGTTCCCAACCACAGTGCAGTGACAGAGGGGCCACTCTATTCCTATGGGGCAGAAGAACAACTTCCAGATTATAGAACAGGTGTTGGACCAAGTCCTTAGTGACAGAAACATGGACACCAGACACGTCTTGTGTGACCCCTCCCCGACTCCCTAACCATCCCCACTGCAATCAGTTATTCCTTGCTCTTATTCTTGTTTAAGTATTTCACACAATTATCCTCTAGTAGCAGAAAGACTATGCTGTGGTTTTCTACTATTAATCCTTTACCTGTATGTTGTTTTATCATGAGAGAGATAATAACATCATTTCACAAACATTCTAAAAATGCCCAAGTAGGGACTTCCCTGGTGGACCAGTGCTTAAGAATCTGCCTTTCAGTGCAGGGGATGTGAGTTCGATCCCTGGTTGGGCAACTAAGATCCCACATGCCATGAAGCAACTAAGGCAGCGTGAGGCAACTACCGAGCCCACACACCACAACTAGAGTTTGTGCACCCCAAGAAAAAGATCCCGCAGGCCACAATGAGGACCCAGTGCAGCCAAATAAGTAAATAAATGTTAAAAAAATTTACCCAAGTTAATGTTATTTCCTCCAACATAGCTAATTTGCGAGGTGAAACGTTTATTCCTGGATACATTTGTTACTGAAACATTTTTAGAACTCCTCTTTCAGTGCCATTAACTTGCTTCTTTCATATTCTGAAGTAAGTAAATATTCAGTAAGTATCTATAGGAATATATGGATAAATATGTGAACATATATGTGTTTTCACTATATTCTACTTCTAACTCTTCTTTATGTACCTCATCTCTTTTTTTCCCTAAATAATGAAAGATCCAGGTATCTAATGAGCATTCCCATTTTTATGTCATTGTCCAAATTTGTACATGGTCAACTGTGCAGTTCTTCACTTGACTTTAACTTTAGGAACTGCCAGTATATCCCCTCAAAGTTGATATTTGCTGTTGGACGTTAGAAACAATATTATCTGCGTGAAGTAGAATTTCAGGTTTCATGGCCCATTTGCAGTATAAATGAAATGGATTTTCTTTTTATCTGCAGGAAATGTTCGATGTCATACTAGATGAGAATCAGCTGGAGGATGCATGTGAGCACCTGGGAGAGTACCTTGAGGCCTACTGGCGTGCCACCCACACGACCAGTAGCACCCCCATGACCCCACTGCTTGGAAGGAACCTGGGCTCAACAGCACTCTCGCCATATCCCACGGCAATTTCTGGGTTGCAGGTAGTGTCTCTTGTGGCTTTACAACCTTACATTTAAGCTTCTATAGGAAACTCGATTGAGATGGATCCTGGGATTGTCCTTACTCTGAAGAGAGAACCATGTACGTTACTATATCAAAAAGTCTAAAGCAGTGGCTACTCATATAGACTATTTTACGTTTTACACACTCAAATCACTTTGGTTCATATACTTGCTAGAAAAAGTGAAAATGAAGTCGCTCAGTCGTGTCCGACTCTTTGCGACCCCATGGACTGTAGCCTACCAGGCTCCTCTGTCCATGGGATTTTCCAGGCAATAGTACTGGAGTGGATTGCCATTTCCTTCTCCAGGGGATCTTCCCAACCCAGGGTTCAAACCCGGGTCTCCCTCATTGTAGACTGATGCTTTACCGTCTGAGCCACCAGGGTAGTCCTATAAAGTATTAGCAAAAAATATTCTTCAGGTTCACGTCTTTTGGCTGAATTGATTCTAACAGATATTTTACACTTTTACATATACTATTTTACAGTACACTCAGAAAGCATTGGGCTTCCCTGGTGGCTCAGATGGTAAAGAATCAGCCTGCAGTGCAGGAGACCTAGGTTCGATCCCTGGGTTGGGAAGATCCCCTGGAGGAGGACATGGCAACCCACTCTAGTATTCTTGCCTGGAGTATTGCCATGGACAGAACAACCTGGCGGGCTGCAGTCCATGGGGTTGCAAAGAGTCAGACACGACCGAGTGACTAAGCACGCACAACACACACAGAACGCATTACCTAGTCATGATCTACCCTAGACAGAATTATCCAGAGAATGGCCTTTTCCTTAGAACTTTGTTCATTTATAATGACTTTTACTTAAATTCATCCCTCTTCTGCTTACACTGGTGGTCCAGTGATTAAGACTCTGTGCTTCCAGTGCAAGGGGCAAGGGTTCGATTCCTGGTCCAGGAACTAAGATCCCACAGGTGCTAGTGTTGGCCAAAAATGAACTCATCTCTCCTATGTCTAAACCCTGCTAAGAAACTTACTACCTACTAGTCAGGGGTCCATTCATTACTTCTCCACGTCACTTCTTCAGGATCAGACAGTGGTGGCACTGTCAGGCACAGGGCCAGCTAAGTAAGGAGGGATAGACAGACGTTATGACCAATCTTACCTAATCCCGCCCCACAGGCTGCAGGGCCTGTCTGTGTGCAAACAGCACATGCAGAGTAGAATCATCTCGGGTGGAAATAGTGACAGATCTCTGAGTTTTCTTAGGGGTTAGCAAGGCCCACCTTGGCCATCACCTATGGCCTTTAGGGGAGTCAGGGATGAATGCAGGATCAGGAGGCTCACTCTCTTACTGTCCAGGTGCTGTGCTCAGGGCCAGACGTGGGGAGCCAGAGGCATTACAATATGAAGTGAAACTGATATGAATATGAATGAATGACATATCATATGATATATCATATGAATCTATATGATACCAAGCAGCTGCAGGAATGTGGCCAGACCCCCAGCTGACTGAGGAATGATTGTCAATCAAGCTCTCTTGCATCATGACTAGTGTTGTATCAACGGGTTGTAATTGGAAGGACTGATGCTAAAGCTGAAACTGCAATACTTTGGCCACCTCATGTGATGAGTTGACTCACTGGAAAAGACTCTGATGCTGGGAAAGGTTGGGAGTGGGAGGAGAAGGGGACGACAGAGAATGAAATGGCTGGATGGCATCACCGACTCTGTGGACGTGAGTTTGAGTGAACTCCGGGAGTTGGTGATGGACAGGGAGGCCTGGTGTGCTGTGATTCATGGGGTCGCGGAGAGTCGGACACGACTGAGCGACTGAACTGAACTGAATAATAGTCATAATGTAGATTGTGTAGAGTTAACTCTGAGATAAATGGCACTCTCTGAAATATTATTATAACTCTATTACTCTTTTACAAAGCTACATCTTTGTAAGAAAAAAAAATACCGTATAAATAAATAGCTTCTGTGGCTGGAAATGAACTTGGGAAATGTCCTATTATAATATGCAGTATATGCGTGGGCACTGGGACTCTTTCTCTCCTTGTTTTACTGCCTGCGTGCTGATCTGAGTGTGGCACTTACACTGACCACTTAGAGTTGGCTCCGAGCTGTATATTGTGGGAGGAGAAATGGATAAATGAAGCAATGTGATTCCACCTACACAAGTTGGTAAAGATGAAATGTTGTACTTTGTTTATGAATATGACACTGCTGACTTAGCACCTCTCAGACATCCACCTGGAGTGGTTCCCCCCGTTTCACTTGCGTTAACATGGTGCCCTTGGTCCTGGGGCCAAGTTCTCCTAGTAACCATGGGCACTTAATTGTTAGACCCCTAGCTGGGCCTAGAGGCAGAGGCTATGACTATTGAATGAGTTTCCTGCTGAAGGTGAGTATCCTTTAGAGAAAATGTATCTTGGTCTTTGGTTTCATCAGTATCCTGTTTCTTAATTGAGTTGACCTACTTAAGCAGGTAGGTACAGCTAAGGATATATGTTTTCCTGAGATTTGAAGAAAAATGTTAACAGCATTTGCTGAGCACTTAAATAAGTGACTGAAGATATTAATTTCATATTATCAGAGGAATTTTGTTTATATTCTGAGGATTATTTTTCCATGACATTTCAGTTGAAGGAAGCAAGAATTGTAAATGTATCAGTTAGCTGGCTTCATAATTATTGTATACTTCTTTGGAGAGAATGTTGCTGAGTCTTGCATTTATGTAGGATGTAGAAACAAATATTTTATGGGCAGTACAAATCATAATTTTACTAAAATATTTTTAAAAGGTATAAGGAACATTCAACTAGATAAAGATGAAGTGTGTGACTTTAGGAGAAAGCTTTTATCAGTTCAAGAGAGGAATAAAAAATAGCAGATACTATTCTGAACTTTAACTTATTTCCCAAGAGTAAAATAATCTTCATCTTTGCAATAGAAGTGGAATTATTAGGCTCTCCTAAATATACTAAGTTCCATTCAGCAGTTAACTTTCACTTTTATATTTTTCATAGGAAGCATAAGTATGCAGTGTTATGTAATTAAAATTCACAAACTACCAGCACTTTAAGCCTTTTCGCATGTTGTGTCCCAAATACATAAGATCAGATATTTCGAGCAGACCATTTGTACATCAGAATGTTTTATTAAGTCAAACATTTAGCACCTTATTGTACAGCTCCTTCTGTTGCACGTGCATTTGCATGTTCTATGTGAATGAAGCGGACATGATTTAACCAGTGAACCATCTGATGTTTTTAGAGTCAGCGTCTGCGGCACAGCAACCACTCCACAGAGAACTCTCCAGTTGAAAGACGAAGCCTAATGACCTCTGATGAAAATTATCACAATGAAAGGGCTCGGAAGAGTAGGAACCGCTTGTCTTCCAGTTCCCAGCATAGCCGAGATCATTACCCTCTGGTGGAAGAAGATTATCCTGACTCATACCAGGACACTTACAAACCTCATAGGAACCGAGGATCGCCTGGGGGATATAGCCATGATTCTCGACATAGGCTTTGAGTCTGCAGAAACAAACAAAAAGTTCATCTGTTGACGATTTGCCATAGCACTGCTAGGATACAACCAGTCATCTTAACGTGGCAAGTACAGCACAGTATTGACTGTGCTTATGGGCTGCTGTCATTGATGCTAAGAAGGGGCAAAAAAAAAAAAAAAATGTACATTATGCCCTTAAGTCTAGATGGATCTTAGATGCCCAATCATACAGATATTTTTAAGTGCAACATTTACATAGCAGTACCTTTTGTTTTCTTCATTAGATTTAGACACATCAATTTGTAATTTAGGGTACTTATCAAGGCACATATAAAATAATTTCCCATGCCGGAAATTCCAAATGACCAGTTCCCGTTGGAACCAATTTATAAACCAATTCCTGTTGGAATTTGGGTGAATCGACTAGAAAGTCTACTTGAGCATGTTGTAATCAATTTAAAAATCTGAAAAAAGAAGAAAGTAATTAATAAGAAAATCAAAATACCAATAGAAGTCAAAACCAGCTGTTGTATTTATTTGCTGGAAGCTAAATTTACACTTAAAGTGGTAATGTATAAACATTTTAATATACGTTAAAATTGCCAGAATGGCTTTTCTAACTTAACCAAATGTATTGATAGTGCCAAAAAAAATCTCAAATTAATGCAGAAATTCTTTAGTCTCCTCAGATTTTAATATTTTTTATTTCTCTTCTGGCACAGCTGTTGTATTCAAAGTATTTTGCTTTTTTGTTTCGTCACAACTGTTACCATGTTTGAAGGTGGCAAAGAAATTCAACATTTCTTTAGCAGTGAGAGAGGATAGTAAAGAGAAGCCCAATCATAGTTGGTTATGCAAGATGGAAAATGGGGTGTTGTTTCCCCTTTCATCAATTTGAGCACAACTACATCCATCCAGGAATCTGAAGTCAGACTCTAAGGATAACACAGACCCTCCTGAGTGCAAGGCTAAACATCTCCAGTTGAGATTTCTTCTGTCCCACTTACCACAAATATGTCTGTGTTTCCCACCAGCACAATTGAACATCTTCCCATTGCTTCCCTCAGTCTCTGCCTTTTGAGTGTCTGAATGTGCTAGCCCTTCACCAAATTCTTTATAATCATGCTACGGGGTTTTTGTTTTACATGAACACATTGAATTTTGATATTGAAATCTGTGTTTATACAAAATGATTAATTGAAAAACTGTGAAAAATTTAAAAGCTTGCAGTAAAAAAAATAAACTCGTAGATTCAGAATAGATTTATTCACTAAAATTATATCATTTTTATTGAAGAGAATTATAAAGAATTTGAAGATTGAACTGCCTTATTTCTAATGAACACTCTTCTTTACCTATTAAGTCTTCACAGTTTTTCCAGTGGCTATAAGTATGGAATCAGTGATCTTATGTCTTATATGATCAAAGAAGCCTTAGATTCACTCTGATCCAAGAAACTATTGAAATTGACTCTTTTATACAATACACAAAAGTCTTTAGGAAAAGACTTCTGTTTCTAAGAGTCTGTTTTTCTAAAGCCCCGATAGGATCAGGCATAAAAATCCTTTTCTACTACTATGTCATGAAGCCTCTTTTTTTTGGAAAACAATGATAATTCATTTTCTGTTATCTTATTTCCCCCCATCCAAGCCTTCCAGTGTTTATGCTCTCAAAGCATGCACCAGTTAAATAATTTTCTTGACCATGAAAATAGGTTCCCTACTCTTGATTAGTTATATCTTGATCCTCATTATTGACCCCCCGCAATGCCCTCTCCTTCTGTGGTTCACTGTGCATACCCCATTATGAACCTGTTTAGCTGATAATGAGGATATCCATAGTTATGTGAGTTATTGAAATATTTGATAGAATTAAAAACTGTGGGCTCAGTGAATTCTTGAAGTTAATATGTGATACTGGCTTGTGAGGTTCTTTTGTCATCTAGTGAAGCTTACAAAACTTTCAGTTAAGACATTTAAAAGAGTTATATCCACTAGGCACTTTAATAAACATACAACCTACCATTACTGAATACTTTGTTAGAGCACAAAAGAGCATTTTCCAGCAAACAAATATATTTATTACATGTACAGCACATATTTGCATGAGAAAGAAGACATTAGCCAAAACATTTTTCTATATGCTTTCCTGGTTTCTTGTTTGTGCGCATAAAAGTATTTAATTGCAAGGAGTGCACCAAGGTGTTAAAACTTAGACTAGACAGCTGTTCAGCTTTTTCTGTAGTAGCATTAGCAATCTGGTCATTTAACTACTTTAAGATATTTACATTTTACAGCAGGTAGCTGTAACAGCATTTACATATATTTCCTAGTCAGCAAGATTACCATATTCTTTCAACTTTTAAAAATCTCTTCTTTTTAAAGACCTCTCAATGCCTAGTTTCTGTGTCTTCCATTTATGCTGATAAAAAGAGAGGTCTATTCAATGTCTGTGCACAAGACCAGTCTTTCCTTTACCATCAAGCATCCACACCTCTTTTGCTTCGTGTTCTTATTCAAAAGCTAACAACCTTGGAAAGGGTATAATGTATATTTTCTTGATGGATATACTTAAATTTTTACTTGGATTTGGCACATTCTTTCCGTTCCTTTTCTAATAAGTTGTCTTTTCCAAATGAATAAGGGATATGCATTTTCCTTTTTTTTCTTAAGCCTTAGAGTTTATTGCGTAACTGATACTAAAATACAGATACATACTAAATGAAAATTTTATTTTTGCCAAGCACATCAAGCACCTTTGGAAAATACATAGTCCACAAATACTTTGTTTTTAATAGGTTTCATTTAGCAATAGCAAATAATAAGGAGGGGAAACAAGTCTTAGAATGTTTTGAGGCGGTATTAACTTGTAGTATAAACCACATATTCTGTACTTTCAGCATATATAATAATTTCAGAATATGTAAATCATATTCTGTGATTTCAGTCAGCGAACGTGTAACAATGTAGACACGTGTGACCGTGTGGAAATGTAGTCTTGGAAAAAAAGGAATGCAATTTGTCAATCCTGATGTTGATTCTTAAGGCTGTAATGTGACTCCAGTATTATTATCAGCAATGTTTACTCCAATATTTAAAGCTGCACTTATATATGTTTTTAAATGACTGATAATTCTCTCTTATCTTTATACAGTTCTATTGGAAAGAAAATTGAAATTAACAATTCAGACCGACAGTCTTTCCTAATAAGAGAGTCTTAATTATGTGACAGTATGTCATTGCACTTAGTTCTTAATGAAATGAATTTTTTAAATATAAAACAGATTCTGAGAAAATTATATGTTCCCTTTGAATAATTTGTTAATTACTTTAATTATTATTGTTGTTGTTTGCAAAGTGTATTTTTGGAATGTTAACCTCTTTTCATACCTGCATACTTGAACTTGTCTTTTGTGAGAGGGCCTTAAAATTCATAATAGGAACCTAGGGCAGTGAAAGGGAGGGAGAGAAGGAATCAATGCCAAAAGATGGTGTGCAAATTTAAACTCCTTGAATGAACATATCATAAAATGTTGCTGAGACCCAGGATGTCTGTTAAGAATGTTTCTAGGTAACCTTAATTTGCATGCCAGTGTATTTTCTTAATTACACAATTTTATTTTGGTATTGGGTAAAAAATAAAAGTAACAGAATGCCACTATAGAAGCTCAGCTGGTAAAGAATCCACCTGCAATGCAGGAGACCCCAGTTTGATCCCTGGGTTGAGAAGATCTGCTGGAGAATGGATAGGCTACCCACTCCAGTATTCTTGGGCTTCCCTGGTGGCTCAGCTGGTAGAGAATATGCCTGCAATGTGGGGGACCTGGGTTCTATCCCTGGGTTGGGAAGATCCCCTGGAGAAGGGAATGGTCACCTACTCCAGTATTCTGGCCTGGAGAACTCCATAGACTATACAGTCCATGGGTTACAAAGAGTCAGACATGACTGAGCAACTTTCACTTCACTATAGAAATTGCCCTATATATTGATATTTACACTACTCTTCTCTAGAGAAGACAATCTGTCTTTAAAGAGAAAAACACTTTTCAATAAGTAGTGAATTTATTACTCTTACTGCTAACCTTGCTGCAAAGCTAAATGAATAAATTGTTAAAATATACTTTCCCTTTGGATTTTAAATTGTTGCCAAAATGCTCGTCACCCTATCATTTCTTCCATGTTAGTGAAATTTTCTTTGAATTGGTTCACAGTTTATCAAGAGGCAAGGTAAACATTTAGTAAGTCAGTAATCTTAGGAAACAAGACAGACTGCAAGGAAATTGCTTTTTTATGCAATTTGTTATATCATCAAACTCTAAAAGCAAATTCAGAGACCTGATGTTAAGTGTAGCTGGTTTGCAAATTCAAATTTTGTTGATCCTTGACTTTTCCTGCATACACTTGGCCATCTTGGAAGCCGAGGCCATTGGAATAAATTCATATGAATGTTTCAAATAAATGGGAATGTACCCCTATTTCTTTTATATTTTTGCCTATATTTCTGTCTTTCATAACACCGTTGCATGTTCTTTTCTTTATGAATTATATAAAACTCATTCTTTGAATAACTATGAATGAAAACATGGTAGAAAATTATCTAATTAAATTTGTTTCTTCAATTTCTTATACCTTTAAATATTGTTAATGCCATAATTGTTAAGTTACTTACTAAAGCTATGTCTATAGGACAGAGCACAGAAAAGTCCTGTTCTGTTAAATTATAATCATGACCAAAGCACTCAATATTATAGTTGTCAGACAGCAAGGATAACTCTTTTGTTGAAGTCAAGTTAGTCAAATAGTAATCAGTTTATATGGACAAATAGAGCTACAGCATTCAAAAATTACTTTTTAAAGGTTTATCCTTTTGTTAAAATAAACTTGCTCAAATGAAACTCATCCTCATATAGCAACTCTTTCTCTCTGCTTGTGGATGGTTTCATACCAAATGCTTCATGTAATTAAGGGATGATTTGAAAGGACTAGATAAATATTTCATCAGATAATCTTGACTAAGGGCTGTAACTCCCACTTACCATGAAAACATATAAATAAGAGTGAATAGTCATGAGTTTGGGGGAGTCATTGTTACATATGAAATTTTCCTTTGTTTCTTTTGATGTATTTAAAATGTTTGTAGAAAGATGGTAGAAAATGTTACTAATGCATTTAGAGTGTCTGGGGAATACACTGATGCTTCCTCTTTGAATTACAGCGTAAAAGTGAAGACTATCTAGGAACTAAAAGTGGCTGGCCTCTAGCTTTTTAATACCCTGTAAGTGTTCTTGGTTATGTTCTGAACACTTAAATTTCTCAACAAATGGCTATGTGTATATGTAGGGGCCACTCTTGGCTCTGCTTGCATGCCACTTTCACACATCTTTAACTGAAATCAGTGTGAATTCTGTATGTATAAGGGATGTATTTAAAGATGCAGGATCATTAATGCTATATTGTTGCATACTCTTTTTCATATGCCTTACAATATTTTCTGGGACATTATTAAAATGAAAGCATTTTATTGCCAAAATAAATCTATGTTGTTATTTCTAATCTGCATTAGCAGTAGAAAAATAATGTAGCAAAAACATATATTGTACAGTATGAAATTATAAAAGATATATATTTTGCCAATAATATAAAAATAGGTTGAGGAGAAAGAAGCACATTTGTTATAGCACAAACTTATAACAAAATCCACTGTTAAATTTGGCAGTTGTATTTTTTAAAAGTATATAGATTTAGTTCTAAGTTTTATCAGATTTATTTCATCTACCATCTTTTTAACTTGCTGCTTGATACTTTTCCAGCAATTTATTTCAGAGCCTTGCAATCTGTGGATGTAATTTATTTTACTTTATTCCCTTCTATGAAACTCATTAAATTTTATTTTGTGATGACTCATACTATATTTACTGTTCTTATTTCTTCTCCTTCAATAACAACTACAAAAGGTAACATCCAGTGAGCCCACAGGGCTCCTCTGAATTGTGGACATGTTTGAAATATTTTCTATTTTTCACAGCCTATAGTCAAAATGATAAATAAAGGTGTCCCAACAAGTATTTAGGGATTCTTCAATTTGTTTTATACTTAATACTATTTTGAAACATAAGTAAAAGCCCTTAGCAGTTTTTTTGAAAGGTTGGTGGGAGGGAAAAACAGAT